>NC_142523.1:13647923-13832923 GCF_964205215.1 Stylophora pistillata
CAAAATTTTCCAGCTTAATGCTCACCAGAAGCTTGCAATTAGAAAATTTTTAGTCGAGAAAGAAGATGTTTTTGTTAAGTTGCATACAGGATCCGGGAAATCGTTAATATATCAAGCACTCCCACTCGTGTTTGACCATGTTACCGATGAAAGTGGTCATATTATTGTTATTGTTGTTGCGTTGTACCAACGTGCGGAAACACTCGATAATTCGGTCCGATTTCCTGTACCGGTGATAAGAAGCCACGAACATAACTAATCGGGTTCGCTCCAGCTAGCAGCGGACTGGCAAATGAAGAAGTACAAGTAGTGTAGGAGACTTTGGCCGACCTAAATTGCAGTCTTCTCGAAGCCTTCGCCCAGTTTGTTGACGGCAAGCACGCGCTTTTTTCCTCCTGATCTCCATCTGTAGTTCGAAGCGCAAGCGTTTAGCCCTTGGCCTAGATTGAAAGGCGTCTTGTATTTCTTTTTGAGTATTGATGTAATTTACTGTTTCTTATATATTCTGACTTTTATAATCTGTAGTAACCTCTTGAAATATTGCGAATAAAGAGTTTCAGTTCAGTTTTTAGCTTCTTCTACTTTCTAAGTTGCTCGCTGAAATTTTAACAACCGCTCAAACAATCTAGCGTTCGTGTCGTTGGCGTAGCAGTCGACGTCTATGTTAAGCGTAGATTCTATAATTTCAACGAAATTGTGAGAAGTTTTCCCAAAAATATATACTCTATCTTTACCAGGGCACAACGATGAACATGTGAAACATTTTGAGCTCTCATCGACAAATTTCTCAGTTCAATGTTTCTCCCGACATGATAGCTAGATCATATGCCACATCCATATTTTCGCGTGAAACCTTACGTCATTCAGATTTTCTGGTAGGTGATTGGTCTGTTCAATAGACCGCGAATAAACCGCAAGGACAATGAGAAAGGAATGTAGTTCGGTTGTCAGCAGCCGTTCTTTTGGGGGAGCGTTGCGGGACATCCAAAAGCAACGGTTGCGAGGGAGACTAATGTTATACTTGAAGTTCTCAGAAGAATTATTTGATTAGAAGAGTCATACATATCCATTACAGGCGGGAAAGGAAAAAGAGAGTTGAAGCAAGGAAGGCAGAAACAAAAGAAACTAGTCAATCAAATGAAGAAAATGTGGAAAACGAAGGAAGCATTTTATCAGCTCAAGAAACAGAAGTGGAATTTAAAGGAATAGGTGGCCAAGGTAGTTCAAAAAATCAAGAACTGAACACAAGAGACGAAAGTTTTCAAGCTTATCGACAACAGGAATTAGAAAAGCTGTTGGAGGATGATACAAACAGTCGAGTTCTAGAGGACAGCAAAACTGAACCAGGCCACGAAGAACAGAAAATATGTGGCGAAACGATCCGAGATAGCAAATCTTTGGAAGAATTAGACAAAATAAATGAAAACTTGCCGAAAAGTGAAAGCGTCCTGACGAGGGAAGATATGGAAAACGCAGAGATTAATTCTGCAAACACCCGAGGAATGACGAACAGTGGAGCTATTTCAGCTCCTGAAGAAGAAGAAGAAGAGACTGGCAAAAAACTTGTTCAAGAGACTGGCACAAAACTTGTTCAAGACAACCACAAATCTAATGATGTTGAAGTAGTTTCAAGTAACGGAGAAAGGGAAAGTATCGTCACAATGACAAGAGATCAAACAGCAATGGATATTGAAGTTAACTCAGGAAATGAAGACAACGCAGAATAATAAAAGCGATTCCAAAGAAAAGCAATTGCAGGCTAAGGTTTGAAGTACTAGTCACAGGAGACAACTAACAAGTGTAAAGCTAATCAGTCATTAACATCAATCTTGAAACCGTAAGCAGTAGACTGTTTGGAAGTTGTGTGAAAAAAAAATTAAATACATTTACATCTGAAAATAGGCGTTTTTCCTGCAGAGTGAAATGAGATTCCCTCTTATTTGGACGGCTCAGCCTTCGCCACAAAATGTGTTCATGTGGTAAGCAGTCCGTTCCTCTCCTTAACCACTTTTCATATCTAAGTTAAAATGATTTCAGGAATTCGACCACAAAATTATTTACTCCACTTCAAATGAGTTCTGCCGTAAATCCGAAAACTTACTCTCCATTTGATTAAAATGCGTCTATCTACCAAACTAAAAATGACAGATATTGCTTAGTCTTGTCGACCGCCCCCCCCCCCCCCCACCGCCCCTCACGTCCCTCTTAAAGGTTACCCTTCGAAAAGTCTTGAAGAACCCTTAAAAGTAGTTTACAAATGAACGGCTAACGTAGGACTGGCTCGCTCGCTCGATGACGTGATGGCGCAAATTACTCTATAAGAGTAACCCACATATAATTTCGCCTTACAGTATCACCACTAAGCCAAACATTAAGTTCACGAGAAGAAAAAAAATGATCGCCTGCGGAAAACGTTCCTTCAAGGAAACACATTCTCCTTGTCATTATCATAGGAAACATATACAGTGCAATGTGGATAATATGTACAATAATGTTTGGCTGTAAAACATCGAGTCACAACGAATATTCACAAAGAATTGCAACAAAAGGTAACATCAGAGCCCAGAAAAATTATTCCTTCTGTGATACCGAAGTCTCTATCTCAGGTAAGATAGAAAAGACAACGCAAAAATGGGCAGGTCGTGGGTAGGGTCAGATGAATAATACCAGCATAATTTTGGTTCTAATGTTATATTCAGAGCATCGAGCGTAATAGCAGTATAATGCATAGATTTAATTCCAAAAACATTCTCTAGGTACAGGCACAAGAAATGGTTCCGCGTAAAAGTTCGCCCATATCATAAAAAAAGTAAATTCATTGTTGGAGTCTGAACTGAGTAACTATGTGAGTCAGCAATTCAAGGAACAGTGTCGGTTTCTCGACGCCAGTCTGCAAGGTCCATTAGGCCTTAAAGAGCTTCCTGGCGCACAAATTATGGTTTATTTTTATAAAATAAAAAAAAAAAACCACAAAGTTGATGAAAGGAAGTTCATTAATTTATGTTGCACTCGATTAACTTTATAACAATATTTGAGTGAGTGGGTGATACTTAGGTCAACATTGGCTTGTCTTACTTTCCACAAACATCTGACAAACAGCACACAAGAAGCTCCTATAGCACGGATTTAAGTTTGCAAAGTTTCAAACGCACTAAAGTTCTACCAAAGGTTTGATCACCATGAACGCAGCCTAATTAAACAACTAATGCACCAAGTGCCAAAAAAAAAAAACACTGAAAAGTACTTTCAAATGATGCCCAGCAAACCCTGTTCTTTGCTAGTTTCGAAGTAAAGGTATATTTTTGTAAGTGACCAGTCGTAATAAATCGCGTGGAGGGAGGTATGAAGGATTTTTCTTGGTGGAGTAGGATCACGTGGTTTTATGGGGGAACAGATGGGAGATCAGTCGTCGCCAACAGACTATAAAGGGGTGGGAGTGGCGACTGTAGAAAATTTACCAAAGATTAACTGACTGACGGCCAATGAGGGGAGAACATAAGAATATCAAGTAGACTTATGGGGGAGAGGAGGAAACAGATAAATTCTATCGTGACACGTGACACAACCAAACAACACTCAATTTCCTTCCCCCCTCCCCACCATACGATAGATAATAACTAGTCCTTAAAGTGGGGGGCACTGCGGCCTCATTTTATGATTTGAAAGGGATCTAAAATCCACAGAGATGAGATCAAAAATCCTGTTTTTTTATTCGTAAATGAGGTTTTCCTCTAAATGGTAACAGTGACTCTACCGGTAACGAATATATTGAAACTATATCTGAGGATTAATTAATGAATCATACAACTTTCTTCCATTAGCAAATAAACAAATACAGAAAGCCTTACTACTGTTATCTATCAAACTGTTTAAAATATATGTCTGCGGTTTGACGTTAGAAGGTAACGGGCCCGAGTTTGGGAATCACAAGATCGTGTAAATTCCCATTGCATTTAGCAAAAAAAAAATTCGCATTGAGCAAAACGGCCATAGCTATGTTGATCATGCCAAATAGTGCCTCTGTGTTATAATTTAGTATTCCATTTAGATACCGACGAAGGGATTCATTTTCATGTGAAGGTTGGCTAGCTCCGGAGTTTGAAGTCGTCAAGTTTATAGTACTATTTTTGCTTCAGTAAGCTTGCCTATTCATTTCTGAATGACCACTAAGTAATGTCAGAAAGAAACAAGTGCTTGTTAGTATCATCCGTTCAAAAGACAGACACGTAGGTTAGCTCCTCAGCCATGTTAGCTGAATTAAAATTTTGATGCCGAAAAAACCCTTGCTCATGAACAGCATTTTGAGTTTCAATTCGGCAGAGCTATGAACTATCGTTAGGAATTACTGAATCTTGTAAAACTGCCACAGAGCAAAACAACTACATTTTTAGAGAAAACACTGATAATCGGTGAGCGGAAAGGGTCCGCCGAGGAAAGATCGGCGAGCAGAACTTTCTTTCTACCAATATGCAACATTACTTATTTTTTTGGCGCCATGAACATTTAATTTACAGAAAGCATTTCTAATTTGGTCAATGAAGTGTAACAGGTCTAAAAATATAGTTATGGTTTGATACTAAAAGCATCACGTCAACAACACAATAAAAACGGCTACATCTTGAAAGAAACTCGTAATTTGTTGAAAGAAGTTTCAAGATTACTGATTTCCGTACTCAGATTAATTACTTGCAAAAAGCAATTTTACTTTGGAAGTCACGCATCAAGTATTGCAAGCTAAGCGACAGTAGGCGAATAGTCCCAATAATGGCCAATTACGGATGGCATTTATTGACAGACCTAAAAAGTTCCTTGGAAAAAAGATGGCAAGTTTGAAATGATCTTCACACTTGGCCTTTTATCCTGGAAGCCACCTTATTTTAGCTGCATAAAAAGCTAAAACGACGAAATCCGTGACATTTGGTCTGAAGTAGTGTCTTTTTAATTACTTCCTGAAGTATTCTGTTTGCCGATAGCCCTTGA
This sequence comes from Stylophora pistillata, assembly GCF_964205215.1. Classification (NCBI taxonomy): domain Eukaryota; kingdom Metazoa; phylum Cnidaria; class Anthozoa; order Scleractinia; family Pocilloporidae; genus Stylophora; species Stylophora pistillata. Next base: position 13,652,904 of record NC_142523.1, read on the forward strand.
TAAACAATTGTTTCTTTTTTTCAAAACTCAATCGTTTTCTACTGCTATTGTACACTCTATTAACTCCCTTCATGAAACACTGGACAAAGGCGCATTTTTAAACAAATGTATATGAGACAGATATCATCGTTCTGTCAGTTTTCCTGATGTTAATTGTTCATCGATGTCAATAGCTATGTTGATCATACGAAAAATAGTGCCTCTGACAACTTGGTATTCCATCGAGATACAGATAACTAATCCATTAAGACACAGACAAAGGGTATTATTTTCATGTGACAGTTAGCAAGCTCCGGAGTTTGAAGTCCTTCATACTACTGTTTTTGCTGCAGTAAGCTTGCCTATTCATTTCGGAATGACATCCAAGTAATGCCAGAAAGAAACAAATGCTTCTTAGCATCACCAGGATCCTAACAACTATAGACCAATATCTGTAATCCCTATAATTTCCAAAGTTTTTGAAAGAATTGTTTACAATCAACTTTTTCGTTATCTAGATGATAACAAATTGCTATTGAGCTGCCAATCAGGGTTCCGTTCTCTACATAGTAGGCTTACGGCTTTGCTTGAGGCAACAAATTCTTGGTCGGTAAATATCGACAATGGTCTCTTAAACGGCGTTGTCTTTATTGACCTTACTAAGGCATTCGACACCATTGATCATGAAATAATCTTGCGCAAGATGTCATACTTGGGTGTCGATCTGGCAGCTATTAGGTGGTTCTCGTCGTACTTGAGTGGCCAAACTCAGAGATGTAGTGTCGGTGGCAAACTATCATCTGCCCGTACCCTCAGTTGCAGCGTGCCGCAAGGTAGCATATTGGGTCCTTTGCTATTTTTAATATGCATTAATGATCTTCCCAACTCCCTGCGGGGCGCCGCATTAAGAATGTTTGCCGATGACACCAATCTTACGATATCTGCTAAGACATTAACAGAGCTTGAGCTAGCTCTAACCCCTGAATTGAATAACCTTAGCCGTTGACTGAAAGCTAACAAGCTCAGTCTAAATGTTGCTAAAACAGAGTTAATGATTAGATACAATGAAATATATGAAGTTCATATATTTTGAACTGCGGTATTAGATACGTATGATGCGCGATCCTCGCAGTAGATAGCGCTATTTAAGCAATAGCGAAAATCAGACCTGAAAAAAATCAGGCCTGTACGGGATTCGAACCACTGACCTCTGCGATACTAGTGCAGCGCTCTACCAATTGAGCTAACAAGCCAACTGGGAGCAGGCCGTTAAGTTGATTCGTAATAAACCCGTGAAAGTGATAAATTGGATACAATGAAATATATGAAGTTCATATATTTTGATTCATCACTTTCACGGGTTTATTACAAATAAACTTAACGGCCTGCTCCCAGTTGGCTTGTTAGCTCAATTGGTAAAGCGCTGGACTAGTACCGCAGAGGTCAGTGGTTCGAAACCCGTACAGGCCTGATTTTTTTCGGGTCTGATTTTCGCTATTGCTTAAATAGCGCTATCTACTGCGAGGATCGTTCACCATATGTAATACTAATGTTGTTACTTTTGAAAACAGTCAGATTTCCTGATATAAATTGTTGATCGATTTTGATAGCTATGTTGATCATACCAAATAGCGCCTCTGAGTTATAACTTAGTATTCCATCTAGATACTGACGAAGGGATTCATTTCCATGTGACGGTCAGCTAGCTCCGGCGGTTGAAGTCCTTTATAGTACTATTTTTGCTCTAGTATCCTTGCGTATTAATTTCCGGTTGAAGTACTTTATAGTACTATTTTTGCTCTAGTACCCTTGCGTATTAATTTCCGAATGACCTCTAAGTGATTTTGTGTGATAATTAATAACGGCCGACTACGGATGGCATCTATTCGCAAACTTAAAAAACTCCTTGAATAAAGATGGCAAGAATAAAAAGATCTTTACATTTGGCCTTTTATCCTGAAAACTACCTTATTTCAGCTGCAAAAGAGGGTTAAACCGACGAAAAACAGTCGGTCTGAAGTAGAGTGTTTTTTAAGTACTTCCTGAAGTATTCTATGTTTAACAATTATTCCACGAGCGCACGTTGGATATGTGATGATAGATAGCCAATATGCGGGGTGGAATAATTGTTTTATTAAAAAGAGAAACGCCTCCAAGATATGAGACAAATCTTTTCGACTTTATTTTGTAACAAGAAACCGGATACAATGAATATATGAAGTTCATATATTTTGAACTGCGGTATTAAATACGTATGATGCACGATCCTTCGCAGTAGATAGCGCTATTTATGCAATAGCAAAAATATTTGAACTTCATATATTCATTGTATCTGATTTATCATCACGGGTTTATTACGAATCAACTTAACAACCTGCTCCCAGATGGCTTGTTAGCTCAATTGGTAAGAGCGCTGCACTAGTATCGCAGAGGTCAGTGGTTCGAATCCCGTACAGGCCTGATTTTTTTCAGGTCTGATTTTCGCTATTGCATAAATAGCGCTATCTTTTGCGAAGGATCGTGCATCAACGTAAGAAACCGGATGTTACAATGTAAAGATATTATATTATGGTATAATGGCTCAAACACTATAATGACTAAGCAAATAAAAAGTCTTGAATTGCATTATCCAATGATCCAGTTTTAATAAAAACATATATGGGACAAACATCATCGCTCTGTAATAAAGTCGTACACTGTCTGAAAATGATGATATCAAGTTACTTTTGAAACCTTTCATTGCTAGATTTCCTGATTTCAATTGTTAACTGATGCAAATAGCGATGTTGATCATACGAAATAGTGTCTCTGAGTTATAATTTGGAATTCCATTAAGATACAGACAAAGGGATTCATTTTCACGTGATGGTTGGTTAGCTCAGGATGTTGAAGTCCTTTATAGTACTATTTTTGCTTCAGTAAGCTTGCCTATTCATTTTTGAATGACTTCTAAGTAATGTCAGAAATAACCAAGCTTAAGTGGTTGTCAGCATCATCCACAGAAAAGACCGTTTGAGATACGTAGGTTAGCCGCTTAGCCATGTTATCTGAAATAAAATTTTCTGCTAGAAAAAACCCGTTGTTTATGAACAATATTTTGAGTTTCAATTCTGCAAAGCTATGTTAATATGATGTTCATACCAAATCATTGCCTTCTTGTCCTACGAAATAGTGCCTCTGAGTTATAATTTAGTATCCATTAAGATGCAGACAAAGGGATTCATTTTGGTGTGACAGTTGGCAAGCTCCGGAGGTTGAAGTCCTTTATAGTACTTCAGTAAGCTTGCCTATTCATTTTTGAATGACTTCTAAGTAATGTCATAAAGAAACAAGTGTTTGTTAGCATCATCCGCTCAAAATACAGCCTCAGGCACGTAGATTGGCTCCTTAGCTATGTTCGGCTGAGTTAAAATTAATTATGCGAAAAAAAAACCTTGTAATGAACAACATTTCGGGTTTCATTTCTGTAGACAAATATTAATACGAAATATATTTCAGTGATGCTCTCTGGTCACTGAGCAGTGAAGGGTAACAGTGTGTGATCTCAGTGTGCACGGTAGTCAAGAATTACTAAATCGCTTAAAACTACCACAGAGCAAAACAGCCATACTTTGAGAGAATAACACTATTAACACGGGGTTGAACTGAGGCGTCCTCTTGGAAGAAAGACGAACAGAACTTTCTTTCTACAAATACTTGACAAGCATCACTTGTTTTTCGTATAGACGAATGCAGACAATGCCTCTACTTTTCCTTGATCAGTGAAGTATAAAAATATCGCTACATGTTGACCTTAACAAACAGCACGCCCATTCTGTGTTGTGCGTCATGAATCGTGTAAAATTAGCGCCGATAAACAGGGCTAAATCTTAATAGGAACTCGAAATTTCCTAAATAAAATTTGCGAGCTTACTGATTTGCGTACTTAGATGAAGTACTAGCAAAAAAAAACCCCAAAAAACTTTACAAATGATGCAAACAGTATAACGAGTTATGCTACACTAGGCGTAATGCTAATAATAGTGAGAACTAATCCATTACGATTCAGACAAAGGGATTCGTTTTCAGATGACAGTTGGTTAGCTTCGGACGTTGAAGTTGTTTTTTGTGTTTTTTCTGCTTCAACAAGCTTGCCCATTCAATTCGGAATGACATCTAAGTAATGTCAGAAAGAAACAAGTGCGTGTTAGCACCATCAGCTCAAAAGAGAGGCACGTCGGTTGGCATCTTAGCCATGTTAGCTGTGTCAAAATTGCTTTTTCAAAAGTCCTTAAGCATGAACAACATTTTGGGTTTAATTCTGCGGAGCTACGTCAATAGTATACTCAGGGAAACTGAAGCTTTTTGATCCTTGTGCAGTGGGGGGTGACAGTACGTGATCTTACAAAAATTTCACATGCTTAAAAGGAAAAAAACACTGAACAAAACTTTTGTCTTTATCTCGCTCAAAGCGTTCTCCCACGGTGGAATTTACATGACAGACTCTTGTTTACGCAATTAAAATCCCTTTAAAAGGCTGTCCAATTTCTTTCTTGATCACAAGTTGCTCAGTAGTGTTCGAGCTACCTAGCAGAACTCAAGCAGCTACCATAATCTTGTGACAAGTTGTACAAAGTAGGTTTTATCCTTTATTCTGTACCTTACATTCTCTTTTTGCTCAAGAAAATAGCCGAAGCTGATTTCTCGATGGCAGGTAGTTTCTCAAACAGGTTGTTGCTTTATTCGAAGAGTAGTGCACTTTTCTTTGGCGAAACTTTATCCAAGGCCTATGCGATACCTAATTTCTCAGTTAGACTCTCTGACTGGGTTCTTTTCGACGATAGCTGTCAGCTTGTTATTATATTTATTCGCCTGGCTTATCCTTGAGTGAAAAGAAACATATTTTTAGGCGTTTGGGCGTAGAGCTGAAGAAGAGGGAGTGGCGGGTGGATGACATCGTTCGTGCCTCGATCTTTTCTACCATCCAGATACTTGCACAAAGCTGGTCTGCACAAAGTCAAGCCTTAATCTTTTAAGCCGAATCTAATCGAATTTTGCAGTAGTCTTTTCTCGTAGCTGATATTTTGTGTCAATGATACAAATCTCCTCCAATCCTTCATACTGAATCTTCTTATCTTCTTTCAAGCATCCAAGACGGTAAAACGGAAACATCAATGAAGATCTCTGTAGTTTTAGCGTTTGCTTTTGCGGCTCTTTCTGTTTTTGAATGCTGTGTTTCAGGTACGAGTTTGATGATTTTTGAGGATATCGCATGGATTTCATGGAGAATTGAAGGGGGGTCAGTCATCGCTAACAGATTATAAAAGGGGGGGGCTACAGAAAAGGACTTTGAATAAATAAGGATCATCAGAATATTACAGAGCCTTAAAGAATCAGGTAAACGACCTGAATCCCCTCCCCCCCCCCTCCCTAAATAATAGAATTCGTCATAAGTGTTAGAGCTCTGTTTGGGAATCTAGCTTTTGCAGAACACAATTTGCAACCTTATCAGCATGTCTCAGCTCAGTCTCACGACCCCACAAGCTGCATAGCTTCAATACTTATCGTGTTTAAATAAAGGTTTTTACTCTACTTTTTACATGGAATTTTTTCTTCTAAACTCTCACTTATTTTTTAGCCGCACACTTCAAGTCTCGGGAGGATCCAAGAGATGCTGAATATAACAGACAATTTATGCGTAAGTTTCTTTAAAATTCTTTTTAATTCGTAGTTGAATACATGTTCCTCATTTGATTCCAAAAGTCGCCTTTGGAATTAATTGCAGATCATCTGGCATTTCATAAATCGGATCGCTTGGTTAGAAAAGCTATAACCATGATATACACTCGTAAGTAACACTCCCTTACGATGCAAATACTCTCACCTCTCAGATAAAGTAATTGATGCGATGGAAGACGCTTCTAGCCTACCCACACAGAAAATGAATTAAGAAAGATGTTTTTCATCTTGTTACGGGCGTCAGACAAAGAAAAAATTCCATGTCCCTATGATGGATCGAACTCCAGACCTTCGGATTCATGCTCGCATATGCTCGTATAGTTATATTCTGATTGCTCTTAAATACGAGTTTGAATACAGCGCACTTTGCAATTTTAATTTTGTTTCAAGTCTTTGATTAGCGTGGAGCAGAAATTATTAAAATTATCTGTTTGCTCTTCAACTGGCTACATTTGGGAAAATTATTTAAATCTTTTGTTTTTTTGTCGGGTACCAACACTCTTACGAGGAATTATTTTAGCTGCTTACTCGCCCATAAAGTTTTATTTTGCGATAGTTATTTCACTCGTTTAGCAAAAAGCAATTAGGCATGATATGCATATAAAAGTAATAGTGCTCAGTTGAGAACAGCCTCTCGCCTCATATTGGTGACAAGACTTATCTTGTTAATTTTTAATTTGCTGAGAATTCACGAGTCTTCTAATAGAAAAACATTGTTTCTAATTATGTCTGCAAGTCTTGTATCATTGTGGAGCGAAGGTAATTGAATTGTTAATTTGTCTCTGGCTTGTGCAGATGGGGGGGGGGGGAGGGGGAGAGGGGAGACAATGGTGAGAGGTACTTTTGCCCTTCTGCCTCGCGACCTTCATTTTCTTCATTATATTGTTCCCCTCACCAGTTCATTAAAACGGATCAGAAACCTGGCTATAACCTGCAAGCTGTGGCAAAACGTATCATTCTCGAACATTATCTGACCTTGCATTTTTTGGGGGAGGGCGGGGAAAGGAAGATGAAGTAATTGGCTCAAGACATATCGATGAACAATATTATAGGACCATATAAATATATGTCATTCACCAGCTGGGAGGTCTGTACTGGGAAAAACTGTGCCCGCGGTCTTGGGTAGGCCAAAAGAACCCCAAGGATTTAGCGCTATAATTACGAGTTTAATTCTGGGAAAATCCTCGATAAACTTGACAATTTTTAGCGAATGGATGATATAGAAAACAGATGTTATTCAAATTAAAGGGAAAGCTTTAACCAAAACATTTTATTTGTGAAGGTAACCGAAAGGCTTCCGAACAAACTTTGAAACATTTTTGGATAAGTGACTGTCACCATGTGACACCTGTCAATTGAAGAGGAAAAAAGCGCATGTACGCTTTTAAATAAACAACAGTACTAGTATGACGAACACACACGACGATCTTCTCGTAAAAAAAAAAAAAAAAACTCTCAGAGATCTTACGGAAAGTATTGTTTAATTCCAACGACGAATAATCTTCGAAAATTAACTTATATTCCGTTTTAAAATATCAAGGAAAGTCAAATTGTAAGCGAATACAAATGTGTGTTTTGGAGATGTCAGTCGGCATGTTTGTTTTCTGCAATGGTGTGTGTAAATCTTGTCTTTCGTGACCGCCGTCTTTACTAAAAAAAAACTCTACCCAGCTGGAAAATTGAGGTGCCGTAACTTGACGAACCCGTAGGGCGAGTCAAAATACAAATAACGAGTAAAATACTCAGCGCTAAGACACACCAAAACATCCAATAAGTTATTTATTATCCAATACGCCAAATTTTTATTTCAGTGCGAACGAACTTCGCGGATATTTATCTAGGGGGAGTGTGTGACAGAAGTATGCGAAGCGGAACGGAATTTTCGCGTTGTCGTGTTGCCATGTTTGTTTTCTTCGATAAAAGATGTTATTATCCAACTACACTCCGTAGAGCACAAATAACGCCTTAGACAAGTACAAATGTCACGCGGTATTTGTACTCCAGAGAACTGGTTAGACAGGTTTTCTCGCATCGTGCATGCGAAGAATTGGATTGAAGTTACGAAAAAAAAATTGCGGACAATTTGAATCATATTTCTAACCACTAATAGGCGGAATGGCTGACAAATACAGATCCAAGTTTATTAGATGAATCAAACAAAAGAAAACAGTTCGACAACCAGAAAATTTCTTCATTTATTGAACAAAATAGAATCAGGAACACGACGATGCGCCATTTATTTTTGTACCTTCAGTCCAAATCGTCGATTGCGCGAAGCGAGAAAACGTGTCTAACCGGTTCTCTAGAGTACAAGTACCGCGTGATATTTGTACTCTACGGAGTGTATGTTTGTGAATATATGAAATTCATATATTTGAACTAATAATAATAATAATAATAATAATAATAATGATAATAATTTAATATTTATATTGCGCAAATTAACATGTCGATATGATCAAATGCGCATCACAACACTGTTCGGGGGACTTTGGCCAGACTGCATCAGCAGTTTACAAACAATCGAAGGAAACTTATTTGAAGATGCCCCCTCCCCCCAATTCCCAGTAAACAGGCCAGACCACATCACAGTAATCTCGTGAGAGGGTTCTTTAACGTCCCCTGCCTAACCAAATTATTTAATTAATAGATGCAGGAGACGGGACCTCTAAGTCAGCCATCTTGGTTATAAGCGTGGTCTTGAGTAAGTTTTTTTCTGGTGATCGTATCTCGAGTTTGTGCCCCTCACACAAACCAACACACCTAGATAATTCGGTTATATCAACTAAGTTGAAATTGTAAATTGGCCACCGTAACGAGTAAAAAAGGTGGCGTTTCGAGCGTTAGCCGCATTCGCTCTGACAAAGGGCTAACGCTCGAAACGTCACCTTTTTTACTCGTTACGGTGGCCAATTTACAATTTCAACTTAGTTGATATAACCAAATTATGTTGTTACCACCACCGACGCAGCACCACAGTTTCTTTAGAAACTTTCAGCCTTTATTCAACATACCTAGACCCGGCTTGTGTTATAACTGCAGCTTGTGCAAGAGCTTTTACGCTCTTAAAAGACAACATTCAACTGCTTGAATCTTCGGTACGGGTTGTGCTACATTGAAAAGAGTCATTAAACTTTCGCAAGCCAACGACTGTCGGTTGGATCTATTGGTGCGGGTTGCAACACTGAGTGTCTGAAAGCGTTTTAAAGTATTTGAAAGTATCTGAAGCCTCCTGGAAGTGCCATAAAGCGAAATAAGCAGTATATTAGTTGCATTCTCCTTGCACTGTTGAGAATTCATGGAGGCATATTTCAGAACGACAAAATTAAGTATAGGAATCTCGATATTGAACAATACCGGTCAAGGATTGGCACTCATGACAATTTCGTGAAAACAAAGGATATCTTATCACGCTTTAAGGATCATTTTTGGAGTTTAATGCTTTTGATGTTCTATTTAAATGTATTTTACTTGCCGGTATTGAAACAAGTCGTTGGACAACACAAAATGTGGAATGATGTGATGTTTTGGTTTTCACAAATCATTTTCTACAAAGCCTATATTCCATAGCTTATAAGAGCCTAGCGGTTTCATGTTACAACTGAAATGTGATTAGTACTATGTTTTCCAAGTAATGTCCAGAATTATTCAGACCTTCACATTTCATGACTTTTTGTAAGCTTGGCAGTCTTCTAGACACTCTTCATAATGGTTCAGATAAACATTGATATTTAAACTTGGTAGCAATAAGTATTAGGCCTTTATTTGGTAGACTACAACTCCTTTACAGTTACTGGTTTGGTTGTGGTTATTTCATCACAATATTGATATACATGAAAATTACACTCTTGATTGGCTGAAATCAGCTAGGTGCCTTTTTCATGTATCACTAGTGCAAAACTCGATTACCAATGTAAACTAGGCTCAGCAACAATAGATTACACTAGAAACTAATCAGATTTACACGAAGTTGGTTGTGCTGATTAATACACACGGTAGCTGACCAAAATAAACAAAAGCTTGGATATTTTTATGTACTGATGACCACTAACAAAATTGCAAGGTTTCAGCTGAAAGACAAATTTTGATAGTATGTTAAGTTGACCATTTACGTGATGATGTTAAGTACACCTATTCATTTCATGTCTCCACATGGCTAAAATCTGAGAAACACACTGGCATGAAATTACAATTTCAATAATAAGAAAACTTGAAAAATCTATTACTTTTAATCATATGATACCATCATTGATTTCATTTGCCTGTACATTGAACTCTGTTAGGTTTAAGTTATGTCTCTGATTACTGGCTTCTATTGTAGATTACATCATTTCCCTAATTTTCCGGCCCTTTTCTGCAAAGTTTTGTTCTCGTGTTCTGGTACACAAAATGCCAAAAATATTCATATGAAATGCTTCCCTAGACTTAATTTTACCTCACTTTCCTAGGCAAAGACAATTAACCCACAAACTTCAGAACTCAATTCTGCTTTGTTGCGTAAAAAAAATCGTAACTGAATCTATCAGGCCTTATGGGAGATGATGCTGATGTTTTTCTAAGTTCCTAAAATCCTCAAGTTAAATATACATGTGCCATCTTTGTTGTCAAAATGAGACCTCCATAACAAAGTTTGGCCATTAACCCTCAACTTAAAAAATGAACGTTTCAGGACTATTGTAAGCCAGTTATCTTGTTTTATTGATAAACAAGAACAACATTAAAAACTATCTAACCGTAATGAGATATTGGCACTTCTAAAAGAAACTCAATAAAACTCCAGACACCAAAAAGAAGCTCAATTTCGTAAGCGACACAAGTACGCATTGCGGACCTTAATATTTTTTATTATTATTTTTTTAAAGCGATTCTCTTCTTATCTGTTACCAGAGGATTGGTTCCAACACAATCTCAAAAAAAAAAGCTCACGGACAATTTTTTAATGAAATGGTCCTCCTTTCAGACATTCTGTACGCAAACTACTAAGTAGGGAAATAACACGAAATGGCGAATACGCATTCTTTTACCATTAAGATTAGGTGTGTTTTTATCCCCGTTTCAAACTTTTGATATTTGGGCGTTGTGATCTGTTTTTCTCTCCTTGTCAAGTCGAAGGGAATAGCTTAAGGCTTTAACCATGAACTGTTGATTCGAAATACCCAAATCACCTCTATCAGTGCTCTGCTGCTACTATAATTTTTATTGTGGGGAAAAGACCGAGTAACACTGGAGAATATTATTGTCATCAGCTCTCATTAAACTCGTTCATGGGTGATTAGGGCACAGTAGAATGACTACTACAGCTAGAACAAGTGGCAAGTCTCTGCATGCTGTACTATTGATTGAGTTTTTTTATACCTTTCATTTATATCTCCCTCTTACCCATTAGGGTTTCAAAATGGTCACTAATATCAGGCAACAGTGTTTGGTAGAGAGAGGGGAGTGTGTGGGGGGATTTTTAAGTAACGTAGTAGAATTAATTACAATATTTCTTTTTTACAGTCAAACCTGTTGTAAGCGATCACCCACGGGGAATGTAGGGGTGACCACTTAATACAGGTTGTTCGCTTATTACCAGTTATAAGGAACGATGAAAAACGCCATGTTTTGCCATAATTGAACAATTGATTTACATAAAAACGCTCAAAAATACTACTAATAATGATTTTTGGAGATAAACATGGATTAAATTGTACTTGAAAGATTATTCTCAGTTTTATTTGAGTGGTTGCGTTTCAAATGACCATTGGAGATAGGTGGAAAACAATACAAACAGGCCGTTGGGACTTTGTAAAGGATGACCACAACTGCTTTATGGGGCTGACCGCTAAAAAGTTCAAATTACAGCAATAAAGAGGAAGAACTCGAGACTTCAACAATCGACGGCTTAATACAGGGTGACTGCTTAATAAGTTGCTCCTTACTCCAGGTTCCACTGTATTATGTCGAGTGCAGGGCTGTCGACCTCTTAGTAAGGGGAGGCGTTTAATAATTTTTGCCGCTTTTGTAAGTATTGGATTTTCCAATGGGAGCGTAGCTGGTAAATTGTCCCCCCCCCCCCCCACCATCATATTGTAGTTAGAAGTATATTTGTTATAACCTTTCTGATACCTGACTGTCTATGAATTCTATTTCTTTATTGAAGATCCTCACAAATGATAAAATTTCTCCTCAGACAAAACTAAAGACGTCTCCGAGAACTCCAGAGTGTTTCCCAAAATAGATTCCAAGACTTCTGGAAAAAGTGAGTAAATTCCTGAACAGAAAATCTACTTGACAATGAGTAGCTTCCCATCTTAGCTTTCTCAGGGTTATTTCAGTTACTTAAAGCAATGAAAGATGTCTTCTAACTAGACATGGTTGGGGGAGACGGAGGCCATGGTTGTGCAAGCAAACTAAGCGTTGACTCTTTCCGTCACTCCAAAGTTTCGAAAAAGACTCTACGTGCAAAAGATTTCAACGATGTGGACATCAGTTGGCGGTTCAGTTTTCCCAACTTAGCAGTACTCAACCGATCAAGCTGAAAAAGTAGTCGCATTTTTAAGCCGGGTTAAAAATGCTTCGATATACCCCTATTACTGACCGAATATTCCCTGAGGCACAACTAATAGTTATAGCTTCCTGCCACCAATTTAATATTTCAAAGCTAACACTCTTATTTCAATTCATTCTTTCTATTTAGACGGGCTGAACGAGGTACGAGACAAGGCAGGGAACTTTCACGAGACTGGGGAAGACCGGTATGTGGATTTGGAAGGCACAATATCAGAAATGAGGAAACTCTCAACTGAGAATACGGAAACTCTCAACTGTGAATACGGAAATCCAACGTGTGAATGCCATGAAAATAAAAGTGTATGTATTTTCAACCTTGAGATCGACGAAATTCGAACCTTCACCAGCTATCAAAAGTTATCAGTAGATGAACCTACAGGAATAGCGATGCGAGGATCCCAAGGAGTGATTTATTATTTTGAAGACGATGGGTCACTGACACCGCTCCAGGATGACAGAACATGTTCAAAACAGAAGAGCACCAATTGCACTCATCCCCAATTTGTAGATGGCAAAACGTACCGCATGGCAATAGCCGTCAACGGACAAATTCCTGGACCTACCTTAATAGTTCATGAAGGTCAAAGGGTCATTATTCATGTTCATAACAATCTCACCACTGAAGGTATTTCAATTCACTGGCATGCGATGCATCAGAAAGGAACACCTTGGATGGATGGTGTAGGGCAAGTCACTCAATGTCAGATAGGACCTCCATCGAGCTTTTCATACAATTACACCGCTCGACCTTCTGGAACGTTTTGGTACCACTCTCACAGTGGTGCTCAAAGAACAGATGGCTTCTATGGTGCACTTATAGTCAAAAAAAAAAAAAACAAGGTTGGAGGAAATCCAAACTGAACTAGATATTAGTTTTAAAGACTATCCACAACAACACACCTTAACGCTTTTAGACTGGCAACATGAGGCATCCCTGGACCTGTTCACACAGACCCAAGCAGCCTTGGGATTTTATCCAGACAAGCCCCATGGCGAAGTACCTACTCGAGCAGATCAAAAGTATAATGGTACACGTAGTTTTGACAATGGAGGGGCTGGGCCTATGCCGTACTTTTCTGGAATCATAAATGGCAAAGGCAGACATGATGACGTTAGATACAATAAAACAAGACTGAGTATATTCACTGTTATGTCCGGAGAGAGATATCGCTTTCGGCTTATTGGAGCCCAAGGGCTTTATTCTTACAGTTTCTCCATTGATGGCCATAAACTGACTGTGGTCAACACTGACGGCTACTGGATTAAACCCGTAAAAGATGTTGATTACATCATGATCCATCCTGGAGAGAGATATGACTTTTTACTCAGTGCAAATGACGAACTAAATCTTACAGACTACTGGATGCGTGCAGAGACCATGGAAATTAATCAAACTAGGAGTGGGCCACCCTACGAGTCATTAGGACATGTGGCAGAGGCTATTTTGCACTACAAACAGGATGACGACGGTTGGGATCCGGATGATAATGTACCTTCTAGTGAATATGAAAAAATAAAAAACAGATCTCGTCGCAGAGAGTGCACCCAGGAGAATAAATGCAGAGCTGTGAACTTCCCTTTTAAGAACTTTCATGATTCATATAACATTCGTTGTACTAATGTACACGACCTGCGTTTACTCGAACCCACTCCACCTGAGGAGCTTCCAGATGCAAACCCCACCAAAGGATGCACAAATTGCAGCCATTTCGTCAACTTTCATTTTGAAGGCCAATCCGATACTAGTTCAGTGAATGGGCGCAATTTTATTCTTCCCTCCTTTCCACCTCAAACCCAATATGACGATTTTACAACATATGACACAATCTGCAACCGTACGGCTGACTGCAATCCATCAACACTCGAGTGCTCATGTGTCCATGTGATCGACATTCCCTATGACAAAACTATTCAAATGGTGTTCTCATCAATTGGTGCTACCCCCAGTGCTCATCCAATTCATCTCCACGGCCATACGTTTCATGTTGTTTCCATTGGATATCCAGAGTATAACGACACCACTGGTTTTGTTCAAACCCCAAATAGTGATATATTCTGCGATGATATCGGCTGTACTAAAGAAGGGTGTGTGAACAGCAGTTGCACCAGACCAAGATGGAAGATAGAGAAAACGTTTCCAATTTCTAACCACACGATCAGAAAAGACACAGTTATGGTCCCTGCAGGAGGCTACGTTGTCATCAATTTTCTTTCTGATAATCCAGGCCAGTGGTTTCTTCACTGTCACAAGGAATTGCACCAACTTGAGGGAATGGCACTGATTGTAAATGAGGCTTTGGACGAGCAACGCAAATGGCACCCACCTGACGGCATGAACAAGTGTGGAGACTTTATACTACCTAAACTAAGGTAGATCTTAACATTCTCAGAAACTATTAGTCTCAACAAAACTACCACTTGAAAACGATTTTGCAACAATGCATGTGCTAAGATCCAGAAGTAAGTATTTTGGACTGGAGTGAGTCAAATCGAATACCCGTTAACAAAAAGGAAGTATATTTTTATCCTTAAGCCTGGTTCACACGTGTGATGCAAACGCAAACGCAAACGCAAGCGTAAATGCAAATGCAAGGATCTAAGTGTGTGGACTACCCCAACGCAACTGTAAATACAAAGGCAAGCGTCAAGGAATAAAAGAATGCAAATGAAAATGCAAGCGTCAACGTAAGTAATGACAAATTTTCATTTTCTTTTAAACTTGCAGTTGCGTTTGCTTTCGCTTCCCACAAATGTGAACCGAAGCAAAGCAAACGCAAATGTAAAGGTAGGGCGAGAAAAACTAAGTTCTATCTTTTCCATGCCAACACGGCACGAAAAAAAATATGCAGAGAACGTGTGGAAATTTCTTGTAGTTTTCGAAAAACGTTTAGATTATATCAGACTTGAGTGAGAAATTTTAAATACTTAATATCTTGTGCTTAGTATTCTTGGTATCCCCAGGCTACCTTTTCAGTAATTTAGCCTTTCTGATGTGTATTCGGTTACCTACAGGATTTTTTTGTGGATCTTTTAATATCCAGAACTGAGCATTTTTGACTAGAGTGGGTCAAATCAAATTCTCGGTAACAAGAGGGTAGTTGTTTTATTTTTCTTTTTTACCCTCTGCCCCGTCCAGCGCCGCTTGCGCAATCTCAAAGCGGTCGTATTTAGGGCCGAACGGGTTGACGTAAGCCGGTTCGGAAGAAGCCGTCCGGCCCGAATGTATTATTTTGTACGGCGACATCAGTTTTTTGTTCGCAGCTGTTACAAAAAACCACGGACGGCAGTAAA
This sequence comes from Stylophora pistillata, assembly GCF_964205215.1. NCBI lineage: Eukaryota > Metazoa > Cnidaria > Anthozoa > Scleractinia > Pocilloporidae > Stylophora > Stylophora pistillata. The sequence goes on from NC_142523.1 coordinate 13,668,444, forward strand.
GAAACATAGGCATGCTACGCATGCAGGAGTTATTTTTTTGGATACGTAGGTTGAACTGGGACACTATATAACTGATGCTGGCGTCTGAATTGTTGACAAAAATAAACTGCATTGGTACAACGCTTCCTGCAGTCCCCTCCACAGCCCTAATTTGAACTTGTCACGCAACGCTATCTCTCTCCAACGTTGCATGACGAGACTAAACAACAACCTGCTCGTAGGTTCAAATTGTGCTTATTGCCGTTCCTTCGTCAGAGACAAAGTCCTAGTTATTATTCTGACCATTAAGGGCCAGAATCAGAAATTATGTTTGGTTTTTCCTGTGCAAGAAAATGCACAGTAGCGTGCAGTTTTTAATTGGCGTAAAGTAATGTGGTGGCATATCCAGGGAACGAGGTTGAGTTTTGACATCGAGTGTCAGTCAGATTTGAAGTACTAGCCGCGCATCAACGATAAGCTTGTTACAGTTTATACTCATCTTTCGAGTGAACTTAACTATATTTATTTAAAGTGCAAGCCTAATACTGTGAATCACCACTATTGTTAACGTACTGACGAAAACAACAACCCTTGGCAACAGTAATACAACCATCTCATGTAAACGTTGGCGATTGAAACCATCCGTAAATAAATATTGCGAAAATAACAATTGTACTTTTCTCACCAAAAAAAAAAAAATTGTGGAAGTCACTGCCACATACCTTTAATTTCAATCAGTCAAAAATCTTGAGGTCTATAAAATGCCTTCTGTGATATATCGTTCCGAGTCTGGTAAGACTGCCATAAATCTCCGAAAAAGGAACACTTTCGCTCGAAGGCGCGTCTGCCGAAGCCATATTTACTTTAACAGATGTCCACCATCCGAGGCAAAAAAAAAACTTCAAAGGTTTGTTATTAGATGTAAGCAAGAGAAATCCTTGTAAATAAAGTCATCGCGTTCAAATACAACTTTTTATTGAGTGATCCCGCCTTTCCTCCGGCGATTTTAGTAATTCCAAATTTTCATGGATGGCATCAACTTGTTCCGAAGTCTTAGCCTCCATAACTCACCATGTTAACAAACCATGAAAAGCACTCGATAGCGATATTGCTAAAACAACAAAGCCTTCAATTCGAACCAATTCAATTCAATCCGCTGATCCACAAATCCGGCCCAAATATAGGCTCCGTGTAGCTTCTTGTTCAGTAACAGATGGTTGCCTCAAAATACTCTTCCATATAATTTTGCAGTGGAAAGCTCTCTTTTATCTCTTACAGCCTCTGGACAAAGATATTTTCCGGTCTTCGTTCTTCGAACAAGTGAAAGTAGATTGAACCAAGAGAAAGTATCATTCTCCAAAGGATAATAAGGTGGGCTACTTAATTGGTTGTTGCCTATCTGGACTTTGCCCATTGCATGCGAAATACGTGATAAAATGCAGGTTGTTTACAGGAAATTGACACGCAATGGGGTAAAGTCCAGGTTAGCTATAAGCGAATTTTATTGGTAGAAAACGTCTAAGCACGTGAGAGTTGCGTGGAAAATTAACCGACCGAACCATTCTGTCCCTTGTAAAATATTTTTCATTGAGGTAGATTTATGTCATAAAATTTGCGTTGTTTACTGGAAAATGGCATTTCATCTAAAAAAATCTAATCCATACTGGCGAGTAAAAAGTAACACGCAGTTGTAACGGGAAAGTATTGTTTAAACAATATTTAATTCATGGAGGACTTTTAGAAGCAAAGAAACGGATATGTAACATGGCAGTCGACGCAGAAAGTAAATGTAACTTGGTGGTCGTTTCAACCGCTGCTAAAAGAACAACCATATGGCGAAAAAAAAAAAAGATTATCAATCAAATATAATTTACGCAAATATCTTGCGCAAGATTTACCAGAGTCAGTAAAACTAGCCTTTCCGAAACAACACGCTATAGCGCTAAATTCGTGTTAGGCCTCCAGGTGACGGTGTATGCGTCGTAATTGAAGGAGCGGTACACAAAACATGCACGTTTTAACTCGCTAATCGTTAAAAAGGTCCCTGACGACCTTTGAAATCCAGACAGATCATAGCGATAAAATACTCACGAAGGACATGAGCCATTACACTGAATAGATGGTCTTACAACTCTTGTAGATGTCATCTTACCTCGTTCCTTGAGCGAAATTCAAAATTGGAATCGCTGATTAACTCATATATAGCAATGGAATATCCTGAAGTTGCTCCTATCAACATCTGAAGTAATATTTGATTCAAAATTTTTCTCATGGTCCACTCAGTCTCCTTCAGAAGGAAGATTAAGCATAGTCGTACAACGATCACAACTCTACCACTTTCCCAACACGACTGATACATTTGCTTAATTCGCGAACCGCTCTCTCCGACTCAAGCGTTGATTCGCTGAAATTTGAAGACCTGTCAAACCACAAATTAGCAAGAACGCTCTGATTGGTGCGACATCGAAAAATACTACAATCTGATTGGTCTGTGATACACCAAAAAATTGGGCCAATCACATTGCGTTGAGATACACCAAAAAAAAGATGCGCCAATCAGATTGCTTAGAGATACACCAAATTGCGCTGATCAGATTACACTACACCACAATACACCAATCTATACGCTAACATATAGTTATTTTTTTTTAAAAAAATAACTCAAAAAAGGGAAAATAAGTCATCTTTTTTATGAATTGTGAGTTTCTTGTTGTGACTAAATTTTTTTACCGCAGAATCTTTCTTGTACTTTTCCCGCGCATGCCAGTCTGTTGCGTTCTATTTTTAAAACAAACTTTTCAAATTTCGTTCATAACGCATGCACCTCGCTACGCTCGGTCCGAACGTCATTACTTAGAGTCCTCCCTCTCAGTGAATAAGTACATGGTATCTTTAGGCTTTGCTTAATTGTTTCATCGCCTTTTAAATCACCAACTCAGTTTTTGGTGCATTTTGAGATTCAAAACTAAGCATTTTAGGCAAGCGTGAAACTAATGTGGGACTAGTATTAAACTAGACTAGTGTGCGACATTATTTGTCAGAAATGTTTTTTGTATGTATGAACCTAGCTGAGTTATTTCATCATATTTTATGAGTATTTATATACCTACTTGATTTCTTGTGGATCTTGAAAGATTCAAAGTTAAGTATCTTTAACTAGTGTGAGGCAGCTGATTTGAGTAACCAGTAACCCATTAGTAGATTTTGTTCGCAACTGTAAGCTTTCCTGTGGTGTTTTTATCCCCTCTTTAGAATGACAGTTTCTATTATAGCAGGCTCGTAAGCTTTTAAGCCTTTGTTAAACAACGCCGTATAGATAAAGAAAATTTCACTTAGAAGCGATAGACTCAGAGACACTCTGGTAATTGATCGGTTAAAAAGTTTTTATATCAATCTCTTCCAGTTTATAACGATAGAATACCTTTTTTAGAGAGTCATATGCAATGTATGACGAACTAGGGAAAAAATGTAATAAATTTGTTTGAGTGATTAATTTGACCTAATCATTTTTGTCTGTTTGGGGTAATGCAAGAAACAGAAGCTCACACTTATAGCCCCACCCTCCCCCTCCCCCTTTATCATTATTCGGAGGTTATGTGGAATATGTATTTGACAAGTTTAAAGGATACTACTATTTATTTAATCACTTTCACCAGAGTGTGGTGAGGGTCGTACAACAGAGCGAGGCTCCAAATTAAGTGCGCCCAATATCCCACCCATCCCACTCCAGGGGAGGACATCCATCACACAGTAATCTCTTCTGTTTGGAGCGACGGAGGAAACGCAAACCCACTCAGCACCCACCTGTCCATACCCCCGAATAAAGGATGAAAACTAGATTTTAAGTTTATGTTTGCCTATTTTTAAAACCAATGAAAGGTTTAAATTAAAATTTAGGGGTTGCCAATGCAAATGAAACCACAACCTCGTATCCTCTTTAAGGAGAATTAGAAAACTTGTTTCAAAATCCTAATTTTTTTGTTTCCTCTATTCTCTGTGAGTTCCCAAATGACCTCATGCACATAAGCTCCTTGGAAATACTCCTCTCTCAATGGAGAAGTAAATCATCTCCATTTCTCCCCCTTTCTACGATAACTCAGACCATCAACCTTAACGTTGTCACAAAAGACGAAAAGAAATATATGTTATTCACCAGCCGGGAGGTCCTTATTGGGAAAAACTGTGCTCGAGGTCTTGGATACCGCCCGAAGCCGTAGGTCGAGGGCGTTACTCAAGACAGAGGGCACAGTTTTTCCCAATACGGACCGACCTATGCTGGTGAATAACATTTTTATTTTGTTCTAACACATAACAAAATGATTGCCAAAAGAACCCGAGTGATTTAAGGCTACAATTACGAGTTTAATTACGGGAGAGTCTGCCATAAACCTAACAACGTATAGCAATCTGCGGTCTTTCCTTACACTTAGGTAGCACGGAAAGCCTCAAAACTCTTGAACAAAAGCTCATCTTTCAAACCAGCAGTCTAAATCCCACAGGTATCAACGAAAGCTTTTCATTCCACTAATTTATTCGTGTTTTTCTCGTTGCCATTTCCCACCAATCACGTAGCTCCACTTTCTGCCTTTAAAAGCACACAGAACCGACAATTCCGCTATTCGCTCCGACGAAGGGCTAACGCTCGAAACGTCAGCTTTTATAACCGTAACGGTGGAAAATTCACCATTTCAACTTTGTTGATATATTCATAAACTTAACAATTTGTTAGCGAGTGGATGATAAAGTATAGAGACGTTATTCAAATTAAAGGGAAAGCTTTTACCGAAATATTTTTAATTTGTTAATGTAATTGAAAAGGCTTACGAGCAAACTTCGGAAACAATTTTGACAAGCAACTGTCACCATGTGACACCTGTCAATTGAAGAAGAAAATAAGCGTACGCTTTCGAATAAACAACAGTACTTGTGTGACAAACACATACGAGTTAAAAAAAAAAGTGACAATGCGACGATCTTCTCGTAAAAAAAACACTCAGAGATCTTACGAAAAGTATTGTTTCTTTCCAACGACGATTAATCTTCGAAGATTTACCTCTTTCACAGAAAGTCAAATTGTAAGTGAAGGCAAATGTCTAATTGAGTTGTTAGTCTGCGTGTTATTTTTCTGCTATGGTGTGTGTAAATCTGTCTTTAATTTCTTCGACTAAAAAGCTGAAGTCAGTGAGACTCTTTCCAGCTAGACAAAAGGGGATTTAATGCGCGCAACTTTTATTCATCAAATTCCTCCAGTTTCTGATGAGAAATTTTACGGTAGAAATGTCTAAATTCAAGGGATTTTCAAGAAAAGGCGAAAGTGTATTCATAGAAGAACTCAAAACTTCGCTCAAAGTTTCACAAACGAACAAATTGTTTTGTAGAATTCAGATATTAACGAGAGTCGCATTGATTAACGTAATTGTGAGCTGCAACCCTCTTGTTGTAACGTTCTGATTTACTATTTGTGAAGGATTATTAAATTAAAAAAAATTGTTTTTAGGCCGCGTTTCAATCGTTTTAAAAGTCTGTTTACGAGCCTAGTGGCCCATTAGGCCGGTACTTAACTCCGGTTTCTGTAGCATGAAGCGACTAGGAATATTTTTACTCCCCCCTGGACGGGATGCTAGTCCATCGCAGGGTTACCCCCAGCATTAAATTATCGGTACCCATTTATACACCTGGGTGAAGAGAGGCACTCTGAGAGTAAAGTGTCTTGCCTAAGAACACAACACAATGTCCCGGCCGGGGACAAGTTTAGTACCACCAAATTTATTTCGAAATCAATTTTTGCTGAAAAACCAAATGCAAAGTGATTTGAGAGCGAGAGAGAAGAAAGAATGAATATTATTTATCGCCAAAAGGTCGTGACCGAAAACCTGGAACGAAGCTTGAGATGTTCTGCAAAGTGACTCAAGCGAAACGGATGCCGCCCGCTGTGAGCGAGCTGGATGGGGAGAATACTGCCCGCTCTCGGAACCAATCAGATTGCAGGATTTGTAGAATACCGCCCGCTCACGAACTGAGGAAAAAAACAGTTTTTGCACCATCGACAAAAAATCGATTTGTTCACGTTCCCGTGCAGATAGTAGAGAGATTTAGCACCGCGTTTAAGTGAAACGGCAAAGTCAGCTTGCCCTTTCACGTCTCAGGTAAAATAGCGTGAAGCTTGCTGCTTCAGCTTTTCGTGAGCTAATGTCATAATGGATTTGAAGGTGCCCTTTTAGGGCTTACAAGGAATAGTTTTAGTGACCTTTTCCATGGCCATTAACTTTTTCTCTGTGAGAGAAAAGGAAAACAAATCTTCGGTATACGGCAAACGCGAAACAGGTTACCCTCATTTGTAAACAGCAAAGCCCGACAGGCAAACGTGAGAAAATTGGGGGAAAACAGGGTCACGTGGCCACTCTCGGAGTGCATGTTTCACGCTGACGCGGTGCTAAATCTCTCTAGTAAGATTATAATAATTTCGGTTGAATACAAACACATGTCTTTCCCCCTTAGAACACCCATGTTTTCCAATTTAACGGCGAAAACGTGGTATAAAATTTATTTTTCAATACATAAATCCGCCATTCACTTTTTTTTTTCTTTTCTTTTATTTTTTTTCTTTTAATTTATGACAATTTCTCAGTTCCCAAACTTACTTTTTGGTCGGATCGCGTCAACTTTGGTTTCGTTCAAAATGGCTAATATTTGAGAAATTCGCAAAGCTATGTGTGGCGCACCATGAAGAGTGCCCAAAAGTTTTATTCCATAATTTACTTATTATGTGTAAGTGCTTATACGCCGTAAAAAGACTAGATCAGGCTCCACATAGGAGAAAATAGCTTTCAACCACATATGGATGTACCTCGCGCATCACAAATTTCAATGCAGGAAGCAAGGTATTTTCAAAAATTTGTAACTCGGTGAAAAATATATACAGTGCAATAATTTGACCGTTAACGTAATAGTAAAAGGTTTTTTTTATGCCCACTCCTGCTTACTCTGTGCAATAATTCCAAATAAAACATAAAAAACCGAATAATTGGAAGCAAGCTCTCAGTTATTGATACATGAATTCGTGGTAATCAAGGGAGATTAGGTAAAATAGCATAGTTCTTCCGGCTCTGAATGTGTCCCCTGTCTCGACAGGAAAAAAATATATCCATTCCCTAAGACACTATTTTTATTAAGGTCATCTGGGAAAGTCGAGCTGTATTCTGACCCCAGTCGTCGTCTGCTAAAAAAAAAAAAAATAAAGTCAAGCTTGAGTGGCAAGGATTGTTTGAGTCAACCCTATTGGAGTCTGTGAGATGATACTGGATTTCTGCATTTCATCTTGGCTGTTTTTACTTGTTTTCTTAGTTTCTAATTTCATGCTTGTATAATGGTGACAGCTGTTGTACGTTTATGAATAATAAAACAGTGCATAGCTTTTGAAGGTGAACCTTTCTCAAGAGAAGAAAATATATTTCCTTTGAAAGGTAAAACTTTTCTTTAATATATTGTATTCTTATTAATCGTAAGTGGAGGTCCAGTTAAGTAGTCAGGACGGCAAAAGTAACGAACACTTTGATAAGAAAATAAATTAAACGAAATTTTTGTCACGTCCTTGTTGTCGTCGCCGTCGTGGTTGCTTCAGATTGTATTCTGCCAATTAACGTCTGCCGAGAAGATTTGGTGTAAATTGTCATTTTCAATTTTAAGCGACAAAATAAAAAATGAAAGTCAAGCTCGAGTACAAGGAATGCTCGAGTCATCCACTCAAGTTTGAATCTCCGAGATAATACTAGTACTTTTTACATAACCTCATGTTTGCTTAATAATGATAGCTGGTAAACGTTAAAATAAAAAAATAAATAAATAAATGAAATGGTATATCCCTTCCGAAGGTGTACCTTTTCACAAGAGAATAAAATATATTTCCTCGGAAAAGGTGAGAAAGGTTTTTTTTTCCTTTCCTTTTTTTATCATTATTCTTATAAGTCGTGAGGGAAATTCGAACTCGCACTGGAAGACCAAAGTAAATTACCTTGGCCAAGTTTAATAGAAAGCTTGTTCTAAATTTGACACTTGCCGTATTCACTCATTCGTAATTATAATAATGATAATAAGAGGCGAAGTTCTGTTACCTTAGGTTTACCATCAAGTAGCGGCTCAAACTGTCAAGCAACAATATACAAGCCACAGGAAAGGAATTTAGGTACATTTGTTGCTGGGAGATTTCTTTCTCTCTTTGGGTCCTCCTTTGTTTTTTTAATTACTCGCTCGTTATTTAACCATAGTTGATGTGCGTCATGCAACCGATGAATTATGGTAATGACTGAGTAGAGTCTAATTCGATCTGCAAAGATACGAGTGATAACAAAATCGGACAACCGCACAACAAAGAACACCCCAAATATTTAAAAGTGAATTGCCTCTTGAAAGGTATGAATATTTCTGTTAACGGTTTTATGGAGGGTGAATCTAGATTGAGACGTTCAGTTCATTCCTTTTCAAGATAAAAGTTAGTGATAATAATTTTGAACGACGTTTCGTCCTCGCTGATGTCATTTTCAAGCTGATGAAAAGGAAAGTTTTTACATATATGTACTAAAATTCAAGATGTGGGAATAATAAAGGCCATAAAATATGAAAATATGTAAACGCTAGGCGTAAAATGGAAGTGATAAAGTTACAAAGGAGACAATACGAATAAATTAATATGAGAGTTGACGAAAGTAAAACTATAAATTATACGAAGATACCGTAAATTATTATAAAAATAGCTTTGCGTGGATTGAGTCTGACTGTTTGTTCAAGCTTGGGTTAATTTCTTTTATAAAAAGCATCTCGTAAATTAGGTAGTCCAGTTTACTTTTGCATTTCTTCAGGATTTTGAAACTGTGATGTAAGTCACTTGGGGTATGCCCATGCCGCTCTTTAATGTGGCTCCCGATTGAAGACAGACGCTTTGTGTTCTTCAGCACGTTGGTAGAGGTGCCGGCATGTGTAGCATGTGTAGCTCTCATATTCGCATTGTCTCCTTTGTAATTTTATCACTTCTATTTTACGCCTATCGTTTACATATTTCCATATTTTATCACCTTTATCATTCCCACGTCTTGAATTTTAGTACATATATGTAAAAGTGTTCCTTTTCATCAGCTTGAAAATGACCTCAGCGAGGCCGAAACGTCGTTGAAAATTATCGCTAATTTTTATCTTGAAAAGCTTTTCTAAAAAACTACTTATCAGTTCATTTCTTTTGGCAAGAAAACTATCAAACAAGCGAAAGTGGAAAATACATCCATTTATTCCCGGCTAGTGACAGATAAATGTCACTAAGACAACTAAAGTAATTAGGCGAAGCTGCTGAAGATTAAAAAATGGGACGACGAAGGTAGCCAGATATATTTTTCACAATTATTTTTTTAATGGAACAGTACGCCACTGCGTGTTGAAAAATTCACCTTACTTTCCCAAGAATCAGTAAAATTGCCTTAATATTTTTCAATGTTTTACACAGAAAAAATGCTGCAGGAAATGGAATGTTTCATACTCTTCGCTCTCTTTACTTGTCTGGATTGTGTTTCTGCGAATAACCAGTGTGGAGCAAATAGCATGGGAGGTATGGCTCTTAAGAATTTGCGTTTTAAGGTTATGTCGAAGTCAGCCCTCTTATTCGGTTACACCCTATGCGATGAGAAATCATCTCCCAGAGTTTATCTACCACAGAAACGGAAATATGAAAAAAAGAAGAAGAAAATAATAATAGTTGGTTGCCTTGCATACCACATCCGATTCAGGATCATAATACTTCGACGACATTTACCTCTATAGCATTTTTTAGTATGATTATCCCCTAGACCAAATTATTTATCTTCTACACTATAGTTGTTTGATATCAGCCCTCAGCCATCGTGACTGAAAGGGTATTAAGTTCGACTATTTCTCGTCAAGGAAAAAAAGGTACGAAGAAATAAACTTTGTGAGAAGGTAAATGACTGACTAGAAAAGGTTTTCGTGTTGAAGGCAATTTGATCGAATAACTCAGTTAAATACAGTATGGAAAGGCTTGCCACCTGTTCTGCCTTTGAAGAATGAAGGACACAGCAGATTGCTTTTCTGATTGGCTTCTTTATTCCTTCTTCCTCCCTCAGATGATTGTCGAGTGATTGAATTCAAAAAAGGAACAAAAAACAAGATCTTAAAAAATCACGTTATTAGGACAGACCAAGTGCAAGATAAGAATATCTGCGAGTTGAGATGCTATCTTGAGCCAAACTGCGTGTCTTACAAGTACGGTCCACGGGGAGGTGGAACATTCACATGCGAGGTGAATAACGCGACCCACTTACAAGACTTCGATTCCTTCGAAGACAAAAGCGAATTTTTGTACACGGAGATTTTTGTAAGTACCTGGCATCATTCACTTTTACAAGTGGGATAAATTTAAGGATAAGAAAACTCTGATAAAGTGTTATTCATTTATTCCATCATTCATTTATTAATTCGTATTTTTTTTATTCATTTTGTACATTGGTCCATTTTATTCTTATCTTTTCAGAACTATTGTGAGAGCAACCCGTGTGCTAATCACGCCACATGTCAAGCGGGATTTGGTGACCATGGATATCGCTGTCTATGTCCTACTGGATATCAAGGAGTTCAGTGCGAGACAGGTGAGAAAGAAAATTTCTTACGATAAAATGATGAACTCGGATAACAGGCAAAATACTTCTGACTTAAAAGATGGGTAGAAGGGGAGATGAGCAGGCAGGCAAAGGAGCGAGCATGAAAGAAGAAAATTCATAAGGCCACTTTTATAGAATAATTTGGATATATCAACAAAGTTGAAATGGTGAATTGGCCACCGTAACGATTACAAAAGCTGACGTTTCGAGCCACCACTTTTATAGAGTTGGACGAAATATCCCATCAAAGAGGGTTCTTAACCTTCGATTGTTTTCTTCTTTAATTGTGTATAAATGTTGATGAATGCATATCAGGAAACCACGATTGTTTCGTAGAGCACAGATGTATCAATAATTTGGGTTCATATAAGTTCTCATGTAAACTTGGACTTAACGGCGATGGAGAAACTTGCCAAGGTGAGAATTTTAAACAGTGAAAGAGACTGTAACGACGAAAGAAACCAGACACACACATGTAAACCAGCAACAATGGTTTTGACAGTAGGTCTTACAAATCGAAAAAGAAAGGTTAGTACATGTATTATCTGGTCAGCTGCCACTGATTGTTAAAAAACTTCTTTGAAAAAAACTGTTATTGATAAGGAGTTAAATGTTTTTCATTAACCACCTAAAGCTCGTCTTGCTCTCTTCCAGTTATCGATGAATGCAATGGTGATAACTTTCCCTGTGACGTAAATACGCACTGTGTAAACACTTATGGCTCTTTTACATGTACTTGCAAAGAGGGATACACTAGAAATGGACTCATTTGTACAGGTTTGATTGATGAGTACCTGGCTTCGCTTTCCTTAGATTAATTATTCCTTTTCCCAATTACCCGAGCATGGGGCCAATAACGATAGCTTCCCTGCGAACTCGATTTTTTGCCATACATTTTAATTCATTTCAAGAAATGTCCATGTCTTCATGATTATTATTTCTTCCGAATTGGCATGGATTTGATTCTTCTCCTGGCCACGTGAGGATTCAAAACTTTGTCCTGTCAGGTGAGTTTTTCCAAGCTTTCATGGTAAGGGTAATGCAGTCCCATTTCGTTGCCCTGACGTAATAATGACTGCTCCGCTGAGAAACTATTGACTCCCAGACTCAGAGAGATGATCCTGAGCCTACGTTTGAAAGGGCTGCAGTTTCGAAAGGGTGAAATACGTTTCGAACGCATGAACATTGGAAAAAAAGACGAGACAATCATGATACATAAGCGATGGTAAAAAACGTGCGTGAACAAAATGTGGGTGATTGATGAGCTTAATCAATCTTAGATGTTGACGAATGTACATTGCAGAAACACGATTCTTCCTATCTTCTTCGTTATCTGGAATATCACGTAAGGTATAGCTTGCCTTAAGAGTGTTTCGAGCCTTACCTTTTTTCTTTTCGCTTGTATTCTTTTAAGACATCGATGAGTGTAACGACGATAGCCATGGGTGTCACTTCGCTGCCGATTGTGCAAACATCGCTGGATCATTTGACTGCAGCTGTAAGTCTGGACACCTTGGAGATGGATGGCACTTTTGCTCAGGTAAATCCTATCTCTAATCAAATACTAGAACTTATTTAGGTAACGTACGTATCCTCAGGTCATAGTTTCCTCACCTTTCTCACTATATTGAAAGAGGTGTTCATCTAGTCACGGGATATGCAATTATGACACCTTTCACGCGCACTGACATTTGTCAAAAAGTCTCGTCCTCAGAAATTGGAATGTTCTGTTTTAAGTGTGAAATGTTCAGCAGGCAACCGTGGACGATACTCTTACTCTTGTACGTTGGATCAGCGATGATCTGATCGGCCCAAAATAACGAATATGAAATATAAATATAGAGGCAAGACCGATACAACGTAGATAAGTAAATTTTAAGACGGAGCACTATATTTCGGCTGGCCAAACCAGCCTTCTTCAGGTGCAGTGGGGTTTGGCCAGCCGAAATATAGTGCTCCGTCTTAAAATTTACTTATCTACGTTGTATCGGTCTTGCCTCTATATTTATATTTCATATCTGTCTTAAGACCCTTTTTTGGACCTTACCAGCTGACACAATCTTTAAAACCTACCAATTTTCTTACCAGACAACTGGAAAAAGATTAACATCGATCCTGTCTGTTTTGGGACAAAAAATAACGAACACGGATCCTTTGAAATCCGGAAAGCTGGTAAAATCTACACATTTAAACTTGTACACATAAATGGCTCCGTGACATGCAGACACGGAAACTCTAAAAGAACAAACTGGGGATGCTCATCGCAATATTATGGTAACGAAAACCTAATGACGGTGATAACTTACAGCAACAAAACCGTTCTTCCTTTTCCTGAGTTCGTGAAACGCAGGAAACAGTATCTTTACCAACTCAGCGGTGCTGATGTCAATTCTCCCACGCTTGTGTTCAACCTGCTCCCCACCCCACTGGTCGTATCGGTCGGACAGCAGTTCCAAGTATGGTATGGACAAGACTTGGCTGATTTTACCGAGGACAATAATGCTGGCAAGACATGCACAGACGTTCATGCTTTGTACCCTTTAAATTGATTTTATAGATCGTTTTCCCTCACGTGACTAAAACCTTGACAACTGTTGCTACTCCGCCATATTTGTGTACAGATATCGCATGCAAATCTACTGCGTCCTTTGAAAGAAGATAGTTTTGTGCTTGATTGTCGGCTGTGGAAATAGAAGTGGAAGGAGTAAAGTATTATATTTTGCCAAAGTACCTTCGATAATTGAAAATCAAGGAAATGACGCCAGAGAATTGTCAGCAGAAAGAAGATCACGCTGGATTTCTGCTATTTGCAGAGACGATCTCACCGATACCATTTTGGAAAACGATCGCGTGTGTGAGAAACACTTTGTTTCTGGAAGGCCGCAAAATCATGGGATAAATTTAACATTGATTGGGTCCCAACTCTAAATTTAGCACATACTAAGGAGACTGGCCGTACGGATCGAGAACAAGCGGCAAAAAGAAGTAAGAGGGCGAGGGAACGCGAATTGGCGAAGAAGCCGGCGTTTGCCAAAAGGGTCAAAGTACTAGAGTCTGAGAGGGAGGAGAAGTTTTTCAAATTTAGCGAATCGGGGCAGCAAAGTTTAGATTTAAACTTCGAAGGTAACGAAGCAGAAAGTCTAGATAAGCCCACAGAGAAAGGCACACAAACTTACTCAAGAATGTTTGTTTACGTCGGCGCGCAATCGGAAGAGTTTGGGTGCAAGCAAGTTTTCCATTTATCTTCGTCCACGCTTCTACGTAAAATAAAACGTTTGTAAAATGCGAGCATGATTCAGCTAGCCCGGCCATACAACCTAGGCAATGAGCGGATAAAATTGTCCCCTCTTTTTCTGCTATAATCCAGATAGGGATCAAAGAGTCATTCATTCTCTGCGAATGTCTCACCTTGGCTAACATAACAAATTTGTTTGCGATTATGTGGCCTTTTACGTTGGTTATAAATCCCGAAACCATCTGATTGTTGGCTTCCAGGCTTCGGAAAGCCTTAAACTGTTGTTGCGTGTAGAAGCTCGTCTCCAAAACCAGATAGAAAAAGAGAGATCTGTAGATTCATCTGGAGGCAAGCAGTCTGGTTGAAAATTCTCACTCTAAATAAGGACGGGATAGATCCCAATCGCCGAAATTTTTTCCAAATAACGCTGCCTTACTTGTGGTTCTAGCTTCTTGGCGTACTCAGAAAGAGGAGGATGGATAATGATATCAGTATTGGCACTTAATTTTGCTTCCGTTGCTGTAGTATTCATTTTTAAAGGCAGAAATTGTTGATGTGCTTATTATTTGCATATATAATATTACCCTGTGTTGTACACAAATATGGCGACCGAAAATGATGTGACGTCACGTGAAAACGATCTATTCTGAGATTAAATCTAGATTTATAAAACTCCGAAAAACGAGATGGACAATATAATTGTTCCTCATATATCACCTGGGTGTAAGAAAGACACTAAGTAAATTAGACGTGAGATAACTAAACTTGAAACTGCATCGGTAAGGGTCTTTTATGGTTTGTCGAAAAGTATTTGAAATCTCAAAGTTATTAATTATACCATAATATTTCTGGTGTCTACGGATTTCCTATTTTAGTTAGATAACTAGCTTTGGCAGAGACCTGAGGGCGATCGACCTCGTAGTGCAACCCTTTAACATTGACTCACAAAAATATCTCATATCTTACTGGTCCATTTATAAAGCATGATTAGATTGAAGAGTGAAGTACGATATACAGATCATTAAAATGTAGTGCTTTTATTTCTTAAATGCTGTGGTAAACATTCAATATAGTATATCTCTCACTATTATTTGTAGTAAATGGTCAATTCAAACAAAGATACGCGCATATACCAAAATGTTGAATATAATAGTCTTTTAAGTTCTCCTGAGCATGCTTGAAACGGTGTCAAAAAGTGACTTTGTTGAGAATATACCGAAAAGTTTTCAAAACTTGGTCACCATCGGCTCAGACAATAACATCACACATCATCTCACTGGGAAGCCTTAGTAGGGGACGAACAGACTGTCAGTAGGCGTCTGATTAACAACTATTTACCTCAGTCTCGGTGGTTAGTGGTGGCTATTTACGGAGGCGCAAAGCGGCGAGGTAAATATCCACCACTAACCACCGACACTGAGGTGAATAGTTGTTTTAGTATATACTAAAACAGTGAGGTAATATACACCACCGTCGTTAATTTGAGTGATGTTTTCGCTTGTCACGGATGCAAACCGGGACGCCATTTTTTCCCGAGTTGTTCGGAGGCAAATAGCAAAGGATATTCGGAGTTTGACTAGCCAATCAGAGCGCGCCTTCAACGCTATACATTATTTTAGTATATACTAAAATATTTTATTTACTTCAGCTAAGTGAGTGACCTGAAAGATTATTTATAAGCTAAATATTATGCATGAAATCATTAAAATGCCAGATCACTTTCACAGAATCAACCAATAAAATCACGAGAAACGATGACTCCAACACAATGGAAATATACCAGTCAGTGCTCAGGAACAAAGCAATCGAAGGTGATGGATGATTTAAATGGAATTCTAGAAGTATAAAATGTTTCATATATCAGGCAATTATAAATCCTAAGTAGACCAAGGAGCCAGACGTTTTTGTTTGTCGTAATGCCGTCCTCCATAGGCTAAGTTACGTTGTTCACCGAACCAGAAAGTATAATTTAGCATTTTTCTAGCCTGTTCGGTAAATTCTAGTAGTCTAATAACGTTCAGTTCAGTAGAACAGCATGCATTTAATTGCCAATAAGGAGATTTAAAGATTTCTATGTAGTTATATTACCAATATGCATAACGTGAGTTAACCTTTGTAAATAATTATATAATAATTCGATATGTAATAGAAATTACCAGAGTCAATATTGGGTAGATACTCCATTTTTTTTTCTGACATTATCCTTCAATGAACAGATAATAATGTCGATCTATTTGATGAATTTTAATGACCTAACATCAGAATACACTTGTTGGCTTGAATCATCTGTGTAGAGAGTGTGCTGTAACTGAACGTAGTTTTACTAGAATTAAGAAACTTTCTTCCCCATGTAAAAAACCCCAACAAAACAAAGAGCCGACCACACGTTTCTATTCTAGTTTTTTCTTCAGTGCTTGATAGCCTTATTAGATCTTATAGATTAGAAATTAATTAATCTCACGATTGAAAGATTATCTAGGTGTTACAGCAGGATTAGATATCTTGTTTTCACATGACCGCTATTCTGGGAATTCTAGCAGGACTGGAAAAAGACGTACTTTTACCGGTCTCTCATGAACTCAGAATTATGACTCCATTGTTTGCGATGAGAATTGATTATCTTCGATGAATAAATTCGTTTGAGCAATACACGTGCCGATTAAATTCAAATTTGCCTCATATGCATTGTATTTATGATCCTGACTTATGCTTTTCAAAATTCTAAAATCTTTAGTCATGTGTTATAGTACCTACTTTTAAATATAATTTTAATCTATGCGGAATACTTGTAAATTAGCTGGTGTGTCATGCCATTATGTAATGTTACAACTAAAGAGTTAGGCGTACGACACAATAAACTTGTTTTGTATTGTTATATGACATATATAAAAAAAATAACAGAACTATTTGGAAGCACGTTTCAAATAATTTTTACAGCATGAATTTCTAGTGACCATATATAAATGGCTTGTCGTCCAGTTAACTCTCGCCAAACCCATCGCCTTCTGCTCATTACAAAGCAATGGTTTTCAACTCAGCATTATTTCAAATATCTCAATTTTAGTTTTTTTTTAATCTAGTCTTAGCACAAACTTATCCTGGAATCTATAAGAATGGAACACGGCGAAGGATTTTCATTCGCTCTCGTACAGTATGTCATCATTTGTTTCTTACGTGAAGTATTTATGCCCGAATCAGACTGAACGTAGTTTTATACAAATGATATAATTATTATCCGTGACCCGTGAAAAGCTATCTTTATGCGTAGAAATTTTAGAGGAAGAATCAGCACCACACCTTTCTGAAAATGGTTGTAAAGTTCCTCTTATTTGACACCTTTTTGGCTAGTGCGTACCTCAGTTACAGCTGATGACGACTAGCTTTGCGTTTAGGCTTACTTTCCACCATGGTTTCACCGAGTCGCGTTAGCGAAATATCATTTATCGATTAGAAAAGGATGATTGATTAAGTTTTGTCTATTGGATACACCGTTACTTCCTCTAAAGATATCGAAAACTGAAGGCAGAGAGTCGAGTTAATCTTCAGCTGCCTTGACTGAACTTTCAGAGTTCGGTTTTTAGTCAAATTGAAATGAGTACAAAGAATGAATCAATAGGCTTAAATTAGAAGTCCTCTCACACTGTACGCGAATCCTTTTTAATATTGCAAGAAAGTGAGAGAGAGAATAAAAAGAAGGCAGTCTTAAGAGTCAGTTCTTAGAACAAACAACATATATCAACCAAAAAATATAGAAAGTATCATCAAGCAGATTTGCTTTAATTAAAAAATAATTACTTTGTATAATTGACGTTAGTTTTACTTCATAATGTAGGGAACAATTCTCGCGTTTCCTTCATATCTATGAAACCCAAAATCATGCTAAACCAACATCGAATCCTGTGCAAAATATTCGATAAAGAAAGGCAAGAGTAATTATGTTAAAAGTCTTCTTGCATCACATAAATATGATGTCATGCTCTATCTACAAACTCCATATTTTGCACAATTTCGCTTCCTTCAAAATCAACAGCAAATAATTATGCAAGACTTAAACGTCTGAATTATGATCAACTCAAAGAATGAAATATTTCTTATTCAATCAAATTCTTTCTCTTCTCTTCACTTGCTTATGGAAGCTTGTTGAAGTGATGTTTGTATTAAGCAAGAGATAATACTTTTCTAATAACTTCATGTTTGCTTAATAATGATAGCTGTTGAACGTTGAAAAAAAAAAAAAGAATGAATGAAATGATACATCCCTTCAAAGGTGTACCTTTCACCAGAGAATATATTTCCTCTGAGAAGGTGAGAAAGGCTTTTTTTCTAATTTTCTTCTTTTTATTATTCTTATAAGTCGTGAGGGAAATTCGAACTCGCAGCGGAAGACCAAAGTACTCTACGTTGGCAAAGTTTCACAGCCTTGTTCTAAATTGACACTCACCTGCCGTATTCACTCTTTCGCAATTATAATAATAATAATAATAAAACGCTAAGTTCTGTTCCCTAAGTTTACCATCAAGCAGCGACTCAAACTGTCAAGCAACAATATACAAGCCACAGGAAAGGAATTTAGGTACATTTGTTGCCAGGGAGATTTTTTTTCTCTCTTCGTACGTGAGTCCTCCTTTGTTTTTTAATTACTCGCTCGCTGTTTAACCATAGCTGATGTGCGTCAACAGATGAGTTATGGTAATGGTGGGAGAGTACAGTCCAATTCGGTTAGCAAATATACGAGTGATAACAAAATCGAACAACCGCACAACAAAGAACACCCCAAATATTTTAAAGTGAATTACCTCTTGAAAGGTAAGGATAGTTCTGTTAACGGTTTTATGGAGGGTGAATTTAAATTGAGATGTTCAGTTCGTAGTGTGCATTAGGCAAGAAAACAATCAAACAAGCGCAAGTGGAAAAATACATCCATTTATTCCCGGTTAGTGACGCACAAATGTCATTCAAGATAACTAAAATAAAATTTGGCCAGGCTGCTGAAGATTGAAAAATGGGACGACGAAGGTAGCCAGATATATTTTTCATAAGATAAGTTTTTTTTTAACGAAACAGTAAACCACGGCGTGTGAAGAAATTCGCCTTACTTCCCAAGATTCAGTAAAATTTCCTTAATATTTTTCATTGTTTTAAACAGGAAAAATGCTGCAGGAAATGGAATGTTTCATACTCTTCGCTCTCTTTACCAGTCCGGATTGTGTTTCTCTAAATAACCAGCGTGGAGCAAATAGCATGGGAGGTATGGCTCCTAAGAATTTACGTTGTTAAGGGTATATCAAAGTCAGCCCTCCATCCGGTTATGCCGTGTGCGATGAGAAATCACCTCCCAGAGTTTATCTACCACAGAAACGCAATGTTAAAAACAGAAGAAGAAAGGAATAATTGTTGGTTGCCTTGGGTACCACACCCGATTCAGGATCGTAATATTTCGACGGCATTTACCTATTTAGCATTTTTAGTATGACTTTCCCCAGACTAAATTATTTATCTTCTACACTGTAATTGTTTGATATCAGCCCC
This sequence comes from Stylophora pistillata, assembly GCF_964205215.1. Taxonomy (NCBI): domain Eukaryota; kingdom Metazoa; phylum Cnidaria; class Anthozoa; order Scleractinia; family Pocilloporidae; genus Stylophora; species Stylophora pistillata. The sequence goes on from NC_142523.1 coordinate 13,687,845, forward strand.
CACCTATCGTGAGTGATAGAGCATTAGCTTCGACTATTTCTCGTAAAGGAAAAAAGGTCCGAAGAAATAAACTTTTGTGAAAAGGTAAATGACTGACTAGAAAAGGCTTTCACGTTGAAGGCGAATTGACTGAATGACTCAATTGCCTATAAATATGGAAAAGCTTGCCATCTGTTCTGCTTTGAAGAACGAAGGACATAGCCTGCAGATTATATTTTTCATTGCCTTCTTTATTCCTTCTTCCTCCCTCAGATGATTGTCGAGTGATTGAATTCAAAGAAGGAACAAAAAACAAGATCTTAAAAAATTACGTTATTAGGACAGACCAAGTGCAAGACAAGAATATCTGTGAGTTGAGATGCTATTTTGAACCACACTGCTTGTCTTACAACTACGGTCCGCGGGGAGGTGGGACATTCACATGCGAGCTTAATAGCATGACTCACCTACAAGTCTCCGATTCCTTCGAAGACAAAAACGGATTTTTATACACAGAGATTTTTGTAAGTACCTCACATCATTCAGTTTTAAATTTAAGAATTAATAAGAAAACTCTGATAAAGTGTTATTTATCTATTCCATCAATCATTTATTAATTGATTATTTTTTTTATTGATTTGTTCTATACATTGGTCCATTTTATTCTTACCTTTTCAGAATCCTTGTGAGAGCAATCCGTGTGCTAATCACGCCACATGTCAAGCGGGATTTGGTGACCATGGGTACCGCTGCCTATGTCCTGCTGGATATCAAGGAGTTCAGTGCGAGACAGGTGATAAAGAAAATTTCTCACGATAAAATGATGAGCTCAGATAACAGGTAAAATTATTTTGACTTAAAAGATGGGTAGAAGGAGAGAGAGCAAGCAGGCAAAGGAGCGAACATGAAAGAAGAAAAATTTTTAAGGCCACTTTTATAGATTTGGACGAAATATCTCATAAAGGAGGGTTCTTAACCTATGATTGTTTTATTCTCAAATTTTGTGTAAATGTTGATGAATACACATCGGAAAAATACAATTGTTCCGTAGAGCACAGATGTGTCAATATTTGGGAGTAAGTGCTCATGTAAACCTGGATTTAACGGCGATAGAGAAACTTGCCAAGGTGAGAATTTTAAACAATGAAAGAGACAGTAGCGACGAAAGAAAAACAGGCACACACATATAGACCAGCAACAATGGTTTTGACAGTTGGTCTTACATATCGAAAAAAAAGGTCAGTACATGTATTATCTGCTGGTCAGCTGCCAGAGATTGTTAAAAAACCTCGATGAAAAAACTCTGTTATTGATAAAGAGTTAAATGCTTTTCATCAAACATGCACGTAAAGCTCGTTTTGCTCTCTTCCAGATATCGACGAGTGCAATGGTGATAACTTGCCTTGTGACGTAAATACGCACTGTGCAAACACTTATGGCTCTTTCACATGTACGTGCAAACAGGGATACACTGGAAATGGGCTCATTTGTACAGGTTTGATTGATGAAGAGCTGGCTTCGCTTTCCTTAGATTATTCCTTTTCCCAATTATCCGAGTATGGGGCCACTAACGATAGCTTCCCTGCGAACTCGACTTTTTGCCATACATTTTAATTCATTTCAAGAAATGTCTATGTCTTCATGATTATTATTTCTTCTGAATTGGCATGGATTTGATTCTCCTCCTGGCCCCGTGATGATTCAAAACTTTGTCCTGTCAGGTGAGTTTATCCAAGCTTTCCTCATGGTAAGGGCAATGCAGTTCCATTTCGTTACCCTGATGTAATACCCCAATTATCAAAATTGGTGCGTCACCGCAATGGCTGTTCCACTGAGAAACTATTGACTCCCAGACTCAGACAGATGATCCTAAGCCTGCGTTTGAAAGGGGCCTGAAGTTTCGAAAGGGTGAAATACGTTTCGACCGGATTAACATTGAAAAAAAAAATCATGATAAAGAAGCGATGGTAAAAAACTTGAGTGAAAAAATGTGGGTGATAAATGAGCTTAATCAATCTTAGATGTTGACGAATGCACATTAGAGAAACATGATTGTTCCTATCTTCTTCGTAGCTTGCCTAAAGAGTGCCTTGAGTCTTACCTTTTTTCTTTTCGTCTACATTCTTTTAAGATATCGATGAGTGCAAAGATGGCAGCCATGAGTGTCACTTCGCTGCCGATTGTGCAAACATCGCTGGATCATTTGACTGCAGTTGTAAGTCTGGACACCTTGGAGACGGACGGCACTTTTGCTCAGGTATATCCTATCTCTAACTAAATACTAGAACTTATTTAGGTAACGTACGTATCCTCAGGTCATAGTTTACCTTACCTCACCTTTCCTTCCTTAGTCGTGCCTTACCTTTCTCGTTATAGTGAAAGAGGCGTTCATCTGGTCACAAAAAATGCAATTATGACACCTTTCACGCCCACTGATATTTGTCAAAAAGTCCCTTCCGGAGAAAATGGAATATTCTGTTTTAATTGTTATAGAAAATTTTTTCAATTTTAAGAGCACTTTTTTTGGATCTTACCACCTAACACAATTTTTATAACCGATCAATTTTCTTACCAGACAACTGGAAAAAGATTAACATCAGTCCTGTCTGTTTTGGGACAAGAAATGACGACTACGGATCCTTTGGAATCCGGGAAGCTGGTAAAATCTTCACATTTAAACTTGTACACACAAATGGCTCCGTGACATGCATTTACGGAAACTTTAATCGAACAAAGTGGGGATGCTCATTCCAATTTGACGGTAACGATAACTTAATGACGGTGATAACTTACAGCAACAAAACTGTTCTTCCACTTCCTGAGTTCGTAAAACGCAGCAAACAGTATCTTTACCAACTTAGCGGTGCTGATGTCAACTCTCCCACGCTTGTGTTCAACCTGCTCCCCACCCCACTGGTCGTATCGGTCGGACAGCAGTTCCAAGTATGGTATGGACAAGACTTGGCTGATTTTAGCGAGGAGAATAATGCTGGCAAGACATGCACGGACGTTCATGCTTTGTACCCTTTAAATTGATTTTATTCTGAGATTAAATCTACATTTATCAAACACCGAAGAACGAGATGGACATTATAAATGTTCTTCACATATCACCGGGGTGTAAGAAAGACACTAAGTAAATTAGACGTGAGATAACTAAACTTGAAACTGCATCGGTTAAGGGTCTTTTATGGTTTGTCGAAAAGTATTTGAAATCTCAAAGTTATTAATTATACCATAATATTTCTGGTGTCTACGGATTTCCTATTTTAGTTAGATAACTAGCTTTGGCAGAGACCTGAGGGCGATCGACCTCGTAGTACAACCCTTTAACATTGACTCAGAAAAATATCTCGTATCTTGCTGATCCATTTATAAAGCATGATTAGATTGAAGAGTGAAGTACGATATACAGATCATTAAAATGTAGTGATTTTATTTCTTAAATGCTGTGGTAAACATTCAATATAGTATATCTCTCACTATTATTTGTAGTAAATGGTCAATTCAAACAAAGATAAGCGCATATACCAAAATGTTGAATATAATAGTCTTTTAAGTTCTCCTGAGCATGCTTGAAACGGTGTCAAAAAGTGACTTTGTTGAGAATATACCGAAAAGTTTTCAAAACTTGCTCACCATCGGCTCAGACAATAACATCACACATCATCTCACTGGGAAGCCTTAGTAGGGGACGAACAGACTGTCAGTAGGCGTCTGATTAACAACTATTTACCTCAGTCTCGGTGGTTAGTGGTGGCTATTTACGGAGGCGCAAAGCGGCGAGGTAAATATCCACCACTAACCACCGACACTGAGGTGAATAGTTGTTTTAGTATATACTAAAACAGTGAGGTAATATACACCACCGTCGTTAATTTGAGTGATGTTTTCGCTTGTCACGGATGCAAACCGGGACGCCATTTTTTCCCGAGTTGTTCGGAGGCAAATAGCAAAGGATATTCGGAGTTTGACTAGCCAATCAGAGCGCGCCTTCAACGCTATACATTATTTTAGTATATACTAAAATATTTTATTTACTTCAGCTAAGTGAGTGACCTGAAAGATTATTTATAAGCTAAATATTATGCATGAAATCATTAAAATGCCAGATCACTTTCACAGAATCAACCAATAAAATCACGAGAAACGATGACTCCAACACAATGGAAATATACCAGTCAGTGCTCAGGACCAAAGCAATCGAAGGTGATGGATGATTTAAATGGAATTCTAGAAGTATAAAATGTTTAATATATCATGCAATTATAAATCCTAAGTAGACCAAGGAGCCAGACGTTTTTGTTTGTCGTAATGCCGTCCTCCATAGGCTAAGTTACGTTGTTCACCGAACCAGAAAGTACAATTTAGTATTTTTCTAGCCTGTTCGGTAAATTCTAGTAGTCCAATAACGTTCAGTTCAGTACAACAGCTTGCATTTAATTGCGAATAAGGAGATTTAAAGATTTCCATGTGGTCTTATTACCAATATGCATAACGTGAGTTAACCTTTGTAAATAATCATATAATAATTCGATATGTAATAGAAATTACCAGAGTCAATATTGGGTAGATACTCCATTTTTTTTTTTCGAGAAGACTGACATTATCCTTCAATGACCAGAGAATAATGTCGATCTATTTGATGAATTTTAATGACCTAACATCAAAATACACTTGTTGGCTTGAATCATCTGTGTAGAGAGTGTGCTGTAACTGAACGTAGTTTTACTAGAATTAAGAAACTTTCTTCCCCATGTAAAAAACCCCAACAAAACAAAGAGCCGACCACACGTTTCAATTCTTGTTTTTTCTTCAGTGCTTGACAGCCTTATTAGAGCTTAGAGATTAGACATTAATTAATCTCACGATTGAAAGATTATCTAGGTGTTACAGCAGGATTAGATATCTTGTTTTCACATGACCGCTATTCTGGGAATTCTAGCAGGACTGGAAAAAGACGTACTTTTACCGGTCTCTCATGAACTCAGAATTATGATTCCATTGTTTGCGATGAGAATTGATTATCTTCGATGATTAAATTCGTTTGAGCAATACACGTGCCGATTAAATTCAAATTTGCCTCATATGCATTGTATTTATGATCCTGACTTATGCTTTTCAAAATTCTAAAATCTTTAGTCATGTGTTATAGTACCTACTTTTAAATTGAATTTTAATTTATGCGGAATACTTGTAAATTAGCTGGTTTGTCATGCCATTATGTAATGTTATAACTAAATAGTTAGGCGTATGACACAATGAACTTGTTTGTATTGTTATATGACATGTATAAAAAAAATAACATAACTATTTGGAGGCACGTTTCAAATAATTTTTAAAGCATGAATTTCTAGTGACCATATTTAAATGGCTTGTCGTCCAGTTAACTCTCGCCAAACCCATCGCCTTCTGCTCATTACAAAGCAATGGTTTTCAACTCAGCATTATTTCAAATATCTCTATTTTAGTTTTTTTTTTTTGTATCTACTTTTAGTACAAAGTTATCCTGGAATTTATAAGAATGGAACACAGCGAAGTATTTTCATTAGCTCTCGTACAGTATGTCATAATTTGTTTCTTATGTGAAGTATTTATGCCTGAATCAGATTGAACGTAGTTTTGTACAAATGATATAATTATTATCCGTGACCCGTGAAAAGCTATCTTTATGCGTAGAAATTTTAGAGGAAGAATCGGCGCCACACCTTTCTGAAAACACAGGCGGCCCAAGCTCTCTTTGAGAACCACACAAGAAACACAATTTGCATATTTATAAGGATTTTTATGGGATTTTCTACAAGACATCCACAGAGATAGTTAAAAGTGAAAATATTAAATAAAAATGGCTCACCTTGTTCCATACGTGTGTTGTTTGCTCCTGGTGTCATTATTTTACCGATTTCACTTGATTTAAGCGGTTTTTTTTAATCCTGGTTTTCTCCCACATAAAGAGAAAACAAGGCCGAACACTTCTTTCCGGACAGCCTGCCGAACGAAGTAAAAAGTCCTAAGCTAAAATGTACCCACGGCCACAAATCCACCGCAGAATTCAAGGGCAAAGGTTGATCTTTCATTTCAATTCTCTAGCCACACAATTTCATCCCGGCGATCGGCGCCAGGCGGCTCTTCGTGTCCTCAGTGAAACGCTAAAACGATGGTAGACGTCCGAGTACATTTCAACCACGACACAACGACCGTTGGAATCGGCTTGGTAACCTCGTCATGTTGGCAAACCAAGACTCGCGGGGGTACTAGACCTCAACTTGTCAACAAAAACTTCTTCTACAACCGCGCAGCATCTTGTTTACAAAATTCAAAGTATAAAAATCGTATAGAACGGTTTTGCGAAATGGCTCCGAAAAAACGTAACGTCAACGGCGAAAGCTCTACAGAAACCGAGGAGATACATTCATTTTTTATAAGCCATAAAATGAATGAACAGTTGACGCAACGCCGCGATCATACGCTTGACAAGCAATGCCGCTCGAACATATCACACCGATCTTCTTTCCCACACGTTTCGCCTTTCCAATGAATGCTTTTCCGACCTCGCTTTTACCAACGCCAGCCTGGCCAGTAATCAATAAATTGTGACCTTTAAACGCAAAGTCCACTATTTGACTCTGGTCCACATTCAACTTTACCCTGAAGTATTAAATCAAAATACAACATCACCTCGTGATCGCTTGTAATGAAGAAACTACAACATGCGAATATATTGGAAAACTTGAAATTTTTAAGAGCGGGAGACATCCATCGATCCATCCATACACAAATACATACATACATACATACATACATACATACATACATACATACATACATGAGAAAAAAAAAACAACGTAAACCCTGAATTCAAATACTTACATGATTGAAAAGAAATAACAAGTTGACCGGCTACATTTCTTCCTGGGTTTCCTCCGAGTTTTGCAAAAATTTCGCACGTGCAAACAAGATGCTGCGCGGTTTTTATTGGGTGCTTGAGACAATGGTACATTTTAGGTTCGACCTGAGGGGACCCCGGGTTGTAAAAGAAGTTTTTGTTGACAAGTTGAGGTCTAGTACCCCCGCGAGTCTTGGTTTGCCAACACGACGAGGTTACCAAGCCGATTCCAACGGTCGTTGTGTCGTGGTTGAAATGTACTCGGACGTCTACCATCGTTTTAGCGTTTCACTGAGGACACGAAGAGCCGCCTGGCGCCGATCGCCGGGATGAAATTGTGTGGCTAGAGAATTGAAATGAAAGATCAACCTTTGCCCTTGAATTCTGCGGTGGATTTGTGGCCGTGGGTACATTTTAGCTTAGGATTTTTTACTTCGTTCGGCAGGCTGTCCGGAAAGAAGTGTTCGGCCTTGTCTTCTCTTTATGTAGTAGAAAACCAGGATTAAAAAAAACCGCTTAAATCAAGTGAAAACGGTAAAATAATGACACCAGGAGCAAAAAATACACGTATGGAACAAGGTGAGCCATTTTTATTTAATCTCTTCACTTTTAACTATCTCTGTGGATACCTTGTAGAAAATCCCATACAAATCCTTATAAATATGCAAATTGTGTACCTTGTGTGGTTTTCAAAGAGAGCTTGGGCCGCCTGTGCTGAAAATAGTTGTAAAGTGCCTCCTACTTGACGCCTTTTTGGCTAGTGACGACTTGCTTTGCATTCAGGCTTACTTCCCACCATGATTTCATCGAGTCGCGTTAGCGAAATATCGTTTATCGATTAGAAAAGGATGATTGATTAAGTTTGGTCTCTGGGATACACCGTTACTTCCTCTGAAAATATCGAAAACTGAAGGCAGAGAGTCGTATTAATGTTCAGCTGCCTTGACTGAACTTACAGAGTTCGCTTTTTACTCAAATTGAAATGAGTACAAAGAATGAATCAATAGGCTTAAATTAGATGTCCTCCCACACTGTTCGCGAATCCTTTTTAATATTGCAAGGAAGTGAGAGAGAGAATAAAAAAAGCAGTCTTAAGAGTCAGTTCTTTGAACAAACAACATATATCAACCAAAAAATATAGAAAGTATCGTCAATCAGATTTGCTTTAATTAATAATTACTCAGTCTAATTGACGTTAGTTTTACTTCATAATATAGGAAATAATTCTCGCGTTTCCTGCATATCTATAAAATCCAAAATCATTCTAAACCAACATCGAATCGTATGTAAAATATTCGATAAAAAAAAGGCAAGATTAACGATAAAAGGCTTCTTGCATAACACAAATATGATGTCATGCTCTACCTACAAACTCAATCTTTTGCAACAAGTTCGGTCCCTTCAAAATCAACAGCAAATAATTTTGCAAGACTTAAACGTCTGAATTAGGATCAACTAAAAAAATGAAATCCCTCTTATTAAACCAATTTTTTTGTCTTCACTTCACTTGCTTATGGAAGCTTGTTGAAGTGTTGTTTGTATTAAACTGACATTTTTTTATTCTACTCTGGTTTAAAGATTTAACCCGGCGAAATTACAATTCATCGACCCATTGAGTCGATGAATTGTAATTTCGGTTACATTCATGAAATCTTTGAACCAGAGTAGCATTAAAGCATGCCTGATTGTTCACCTGGTTGCTGTGTGAGCTTAGATATATCTGACATTTTTTTGTTCCATTTTGTCAACCTTTCATGTGTTTTAGGTACGAATTTGATGATTTTTGAGGATATCGCATGGATTTTAAAGTGAATTGAACGGGGGTCAGTCATCGCTAACAGATTATAGAAGGGGGGGGGGGCTGCAGAAAAGGACTTTGAATAAATAAGGATCATCAGAATATTAAAGAGCCTTAGGGAATCAGGTAAACGACCTAAATCCCCTCCCCCCCTCCCTAAATAATAAAATTCGTCACGAGTGTTAGAGCTCTGTTTGGGAATCTAGTTTTTGCAGAACACAATCCGCAACCTTATCAGCATGTCTCAGCTCAACATGGAGTTTTCCTTCTAAAATTCTCACATATTTTCCAGCTGCACACTTCAAGCCTCGGGGGGGATCCAGGAGTTGCTGAATATAACAAACAATTTATGCGTAAGTTTCTTTAAAATTATATTTCATTCGTAGTTGTATACATGTTCCTCATTTGATCCCAAAGTCACCTTTTGTCGGTCGGGTACCAACACTCTCACGAGGAATTATTTTAGCTGCTTGCTCGCCCATAAAGTTTTCTTATGCGATGGTTATTTCACTAGTTTAGCAAAAAGCAATGAGGAATCATATGCATATAAAAGTAATAGGGCTCCGTTGAGAACAACCTCTCGCCTTACCTTGGTGACAAGACATATTTTGTTTTTTTTGCTGAGAATTCACGAGTCTTCTAATTATGTTTATAATTATGTCAGCAAGTCTTGTATCATTGGGGAGCGGAGGTAATTGAATTCTTAATTTGTCACTGGTTTGTGCAGATCGGGGGGAAGGGGAGAGGGAGAAACATAGGTAGGAGGCAGGGGGGTCACAGCCTCCCGGCACCTCCTGTACCATATGTTTTCCCGCCTCCCGTACTTTTGTGCCCCTCTGCCTCCTGACCATCAATCTCTTCATTGTATTGCTCCCCTCTCCAGTTCAATAAAACGGATCAGAAGAACTCAAACCTTCGCTCAACGTTTCACAAACGAAAAAATTGTGTTAAAGAATTCAGATGTTAACCAATGAGAGTCACATCGATTAACGTAATTATCAACTGCAATTACCTCTCCTTATAACTTTCTGAGTTACTTTTTGTGAAGAATTATCAGATGACAAATTGTTTTAAGGCCGCGTTTCAATCTTTTTAAAAACAAATTTAGCACCACAAAATTCATTTCGAAATGAATTTTTTCGGAGAAACCAAAATGATTTGAGGGCGAGAGAGAGAAAGAATTGTTATTAATTATCGCCAAAAGGTCGTAACCGAAGTTTTTGCTTAAAAAAAATTCTGCCCAGCCGGTAAAATGAGATATATGCGTGGAAAATTGTAATGAAGCTTGAGATGTTCTTCAAAGTTACTCAAGCGAAACGGATACCGCCCGCTGTCAGCGGGCCGGATGGGAGAATACTACCCGCTCTCAGAACCAATCAGATCGAAAGATGAGCTTTATTTCAAGAGTTTTCCGGCTTTCCGTGCTACCTAAGTGTAAGGAAAGACCGCAGATTGCTATGTGTTGCTTAGAATGGTTAGGTAAATTAAAATATCTAGCGACTGGTTTCGATGTGTCCTTGTCACAATCTGCGGTCTTTCTTACACTTAGGTAGCACGGAAAGCCGGAAAACTCTTGAACAAAAGCTCATCTTTCAAACCGGCCGTGATTTATCATCACGGGTTTATTACGAATCAACTTAACGGCTTGTTCCCAGTTGGCTTGTTAGCTCAATTGGTAGAGCGCTGCACTAGCATCGCAGAGGTCAGTGGTTCGAATCACGTACAGGCCTGATTTTTTTCAGGTCTGATTTTCGCTATTGCATAAATAGCGCTCTCTACTGCGAGGATCGTGCATCATACGTATTTAATACCGCAGTTCAAAATATATGAACTTCATATATACATTGTATCTGATTTATCATCACGGGTTTATTACGAATCAACTTAACGGCTTGTTCCCAGTTGGCTTGTTAGCTCAATTGGTAGAGCGCTGCACTAGTATCGCAGAGGTCAGGGGTTCGAATCCCGTACAGGCCTGATTTTTTTCAGGTCTGATTTTCGCTATTGCATAAATAGCGCTCTCTACTGCGAGGATCGTGCATCATACGTATTTAATACCGCAGTTCAAAATATATGAACTTCATATATACATTGTAGTCTAACTCCCACAGGTATCAATGAACGCTTTTCATTCCACTAATTTATTCGTGTTTTTCTCGTTGCCATGTTCCCACCAATCACGTAGCTCCTTTTTCTTCCTTTAAAAGCACACACAACCCACAATTCCTCTATTCGCTCCGACGAAGGGCTAACGCTCGAAACGTCAGCTTTTATAATCGTAACGGTAGCCAATTTACAATTTCAACTTTGTTGATATATTCAAATTAACCTAATAACATGATTTTACTTAGTTTGTATTTTATGTAAATTTGTCTTGCCGATGCTGCCCCAGGCAATAATAGCGTACGAAACGTAAGGATAGATAAGATTATAATAGACCTGCGTAAGTTGTTTAAGAGGTAGATAATGCATCAACCTAACATAACGTTTTGGAAGAAACTTATGGAACTTTGTTTTTTCCCTTTAGATTTCCCGCGTGAGCCAGAGAAAGATGTCTACGAATATGAAGAAGATGGAGTGCTAGAAGACATCTTGGAACCATTTGATAGGTCTGCTAACAAAGAGAGAGAGCTTGAGGCGATATCGGGTGCGCATACGTTTATGGGATCCTCATAGTTGCAAAGCTGTAAACCAGAAGGTGGCCAAAAGATCGCTTGAATGCGCACGCGCCACCCTAGACTCAGGTTATATCTCTTTCCTTGAGAGGGTAACTAGTTTTGTATTGTAAGCACCCAGCGACATAGATTATAGGGTAAATATATCTTATGAGACTTTTTGTTGTTCCAGCCCCAAACAGTTTCTTTAGAAACTATCAGCCTTTATTTTTGTTGTTTCGTTTGGCTGAGATTTTTTACGAGTTGTGTCGTATTTTGACGAGCCCATAGGGCGAGTCAAAATACAAATAACGAGTAAAAATACTCAGCGATAGGACACACCAAAACGTCCAATAAGTTATTTATTGTCCAACAGGCCAAATTGTTATTTCAGTGCGAGCGAATTTCGCGGAATTTTATGTTTACGGGGAGTGCGTGACAGAAGTATGCGAAGCGGAACAGAATTGGCGCGTAGTCCAGTGGTCAGTGCGCTGGACTCTAGGTCTGATGGCCCGGGTTCAAGTCCTGGCTGGGGCTTGACGTTGTGTCCTTAAGCAAGACGCTTCACTCACATTGCTTCGTCTTCTCGGATAGGACGTAAAGCCGGAGGTCCCGTCTCCTGCACCTATCAATTAGTTAATTTCGGCAAGGGACGTTAAAGAACCCACATCACGAGATTACTGTGATGTGGTCTGGCCTGTTTACTGGGAAGGGGGGGAGGGGGCATCTGTAAAAATTTCTCCTTTATTAATTGTAAACTGCCGCCGGCAGTCTGGAAAAGTCCCCCGCACAGTGTTGTAAAGCGCATTAGAGCATTTACATGGAAATGCGCTATAGAAATTGATCTATATTATTATTATTATTATTATGTTACTAAAACTAGTAACAGGAGAACGGGGGAACGGGGGAACGGGGGAACGGGGGAACGGGAGAACGGGGAAACGGGAGAACGGGGGAACGGGAGAACGGGAGAACGGGGAAATGGAAGAACGGGGGAACGGGAGAACGGGAGAACGGGGGAACAGGGAACGGGGAACGGGGAACGGAGAACAGGGAACGGAGAACAGGGAACGGGGAACAGGGAACGGGGAACGGGGAACGAGGAACGGGTGTACAGCGGTAACCCACCTGAGAATTCAAAATGGCGGAGTAAACAATGTCTACAAACACTTATTTTATCGCTAGGTCGCCGCTTACAGCGAAATTGGACGACTCGTTTTTATTTAACTATTGCCCAGGCGAAGCCACGAAGCCTAGAATTCCGAGGCGAGAATTCGAAGTCAACGTTTCTGCAATGGCTGCCACCATTTGTTCTGACGTCTCTCGTTGTTTTTCCTTCCTGAAATCTGCATCTTTTGGCAGAGTTTGGGTATGTTGGTTGTTTGTATTGCCCAACAGCATTTTTTGTAGATGAGTAGCAAGGAGGTAATATCTTAGATTAACAGAAATGAGCTAGGAAACGTAATAAGCAGCCTAGTTATTAAAATTACTACGTGCAGATATCTGCTTACCGTACCCGCAAAATAACATCAGGAACATATCTTTGTAGCGACCCATAAACTTCCATGCAAACAACAGAGAAATCAAACATTGACATAACTTTTAATAACACTTAATTTAACAGGAAAACATCAGTTATGTCTTCAAGAATGTAGGTGTATGAATTCACATTCATGCTAATGCTTACAATAATATTTACACTGCATTGATCATATCCAAGAGAAAATGATTCCCATAATGGGCGTGAAAGTCATTCAGCTGTTTGCTTTACAACATTATTGACATTGTTAGGTTGTAACGGTGAAGATATTGGAGGTAAACTTTATTACCTTGCAGTACAATTACTCTATGAATGTAAGAATAAATGCCGCGAGCTTGTAGTTCTGAGTTGATTGTTCAAATGTTGTGCATGAATTGTGAGATACCCACCTCTCCGAGGATTTGATTTCTATGCAACCTGCAATGTGTGCCAGACAAAAACTAAATTTATGAGGCACTCAACATTTCAAAGTAAAATCTTTCAATAGAAACTACACTTACCGTCCATGCTTTTTGCTCCGACGATCGCGTTCGAAGAGCACGTACTCAAAACTAGTTGCCAGACCCTTTTAGTTCCCTTTAATCCGCCAATTCTCTGGCGGGTTACCGCTGTACACCCGTTCCCCGTTTGCCGTTCCCCGTTACTAGTTTTAGTAACATCCTCGTCTAACTTCTTTTCTTCCTTCCATTTATTTAATAAACTTGGATCAATATTCGCCAGCCATTCCGACTCTTTGTCGTCAGAAAAATAATTTGTACTGTCCGCCATTTTTTGTAACTTCAATCCAATTCGTCGACTACGCGATGCGAAAAAACCTGTCTAACCGGTTCTCTACCGCCTGTTATTTGTACTCTACGGAGTGTAGTTGGACCGGATAGTAAAGTTGCTTTACTTGTCCATACTTTGGCAGGAAGTGGAATTTAGCGACGCTTTCTTTGATCGTGGTTGGTCCGGCTGTTTGTTATAATTTTTTTAAATTTCTAACCTTTTGGTTTGGTTTCCATTTAATTATTTTTCGTTTTTTTCTTAGACATACCCATAGGAGATCTCGAAAATTTAAGGGAATTTGCCAAGCAGAATTTCCAAATTTCTGACAAAGGCAAGTGGAGCAATGAGTAAGACATTTCGTAGACATTAGAGTTATCTCGCCAAAATCGCCTCCTGTGATTTGAAATTAGTAACACTGACAGCAAAAGAAGCTTTGCAAGATAATAGACTAGTGTATAAGTCGAGGGATTTAGGTTTAATTTTTCTTTTAAAAGTGGTTCTTTAACTCTGTTACCAGAGGGTTGGTTCCACACAATCTCAAAAGCAGAAGCTCACGGACAATTTTTCAATAAAATGGTCCTTCTTTCAGGCATTCTATATGCCAACTGCTAACAAGGGAAATGACAATAATACGCATTCTTTTACCATTAAGATTAGATGTGTTTTTATCCCAGTTTCAAACTTTTGATACTTGGGCGTTGTGATCTGTTTATCTTTTCTTGTCAAGTCGAAGAGAATAACTTTCAAAGGTTCTAACCATGAACTATCGATTCGAAATACCCACATCACCTCTATCAGTGCTCTGCTGCTACTGTAATTTAGTATTGCGAGGAAAAGACCGAGTGACACTGAGAATATTATTATCATCAACTCTCATTAAACTCGTTCATGGGTGATTAAGGTACAGTAGAATGACTACCACGGCTATAACAAGTGGCAAGTCTTTGCACGCAGTGTATTATTTATTGAGTTTTTTACACCTTTTATCTATATCTCCCTCTTATCCATTTCTCTGTTGCCTGGGGTTTCAAAATGGTCACTAATTTAAGGCAACAGTGTTTGGTGGCAAAGGGGGAGTATGTGGGGGGATTTTTAAGTAACGTATTAGAAATTAATTATAAAATTTATTTTTACTGTCAAACCTGTTGTAAGCGATCACCCACTGGGAATGTAGGGGTAACCACTCAATACAGGCTGTTCGCTTATTACCGGTTGTAAGAAATGATGAACAACGCCATGTTTTGTCATAATTGAACACTTGATTTACATAAAAAAAATTGTTCCTCCCTCCATCATCATTAAGTTGGATGTATATTTTTTATATGCTTTCTGAGGAATGACTGTCTATGAATTCCATTTCTTTATTGAATATCTTCACACATGATAAAATTCCTCCTCAGACAAAACGAAAGATGTTTTCGAGAGGTCAAGAGTTTTTCCCAATATGGATTCCCAGACTTCTAGAAAAAGTGAGTAGATTCCTGAACAGGAAATCTACTTGACAATGAGCAGTCTCCCATCTTAGCTTTCTTAGGGATACTGGAATACTTCAGTTACTTACAGCAATGAAAGATGTCTTCTAATTAGCTGTCTGAGACGGAAGCCATGGTTGTGCAAGCAACCTAAGCGTTGACTTTTTCTTTCACTCTAAAGTTTCGCAAAAGACTCTACGTGCAAAAGATTTGAACAATGTAGACATCAGTTGGGGGTTGAGCTTTCCCAACTTAGCAGTACTCAAACCGATCGAGCTGAGATAGTAGACGCGCTTTAAGCCGGGTTAAAAAATGCTTGAAATGGTTGATCAACCAAGTCTTTTGAAATTAGTTGGTACTAAGTAGGAGAACAAACTAAAGTGGAAGTGCATGTTCCCAGTAGGATGTGACTTTGGGTTGATAACAAGTCATGGGTCTCTAAAACTTCCAAATTTTTGACTTTCCCCTTTCCAGGCACTCCTACTCCACATTCGTCCAAAGCAGAAGGTAAAGTGGGAGATTTGAGTCGATATACCCCTATTATTGACAGAATATTCCCTGAGGTGCAGTTAACAGCTACAGCTTCATGCCACCAATTTAATACTTCAAAGTTGAGTTGAGGTCTGGCGCCCTCTGAGACGGTAAACACATGCAGCCATTTTCGAAATTCTAACTAAAAGTAGAAACTCATTTTTTAATCGACGTCTTCCGTGGCCGGCGTTGCCGTCGTGACTGCTTAAGTTCCCTTTTATTCAGAAGCTAAGTCGGAAGTCATGTGGAATGTGTAATTGACAAGGTTAAAAGATACTACTAGAAATGTGTTGATTAATGGATTGATTTCACTGATAAATCGTTCTTATTCTGTTTGGAGCGACGGAGGAAACGCAGACTCACTCAATGCTCAAGCTGTCCCTATCACCGAATAAAAGATGAAAATTAGATTTTAAGTTTATGCTTGCCTATTTTTTAAACCAATGAAAGGTTTAAAACAAATTCAGGGAATGCCAGTGCGAACAAAACGAAAGCCTCGTATCCTCCTTAAGGACACTATTAGACAATTAGGAAAACTGGCCTCGTCAAGCTTGACGTTGCCATAAAAGACAGAAAGAATCAAAGTTCTTTAACAAAAAAATCAACCAAAAATTGACTTGTACAAGTTCCCCTGCAGATAATGTTTGTTTTTCCTGTTAATTCAAAAGGGACAGAAATTACATTCAATTTTGGGCACGACAATATATTTAGACAGGTAAAAACGAGCGATATGATGTCCCGACGTTTCGGCGACGTCATGACGCTATTATCAAGGGTACAAATGAAAATAAAATTAACAAATACGAGCTCACAATCCAGCCCGTATTTGTCAGTCGGAAAATTAGCCAAGACCTTATAGAACGTGAGACTAAATCACAGCTGGTTAATCAACAGTGCGTAGTGTACCAATTTAAATGTAGCCTGTACGATACAGGGGAGCTATGTTGGTTACACACGCGGCCATTTGTATGCCCGCGTGGATAGCTATAAGGGCACGTCATCTTCAGTACGCAAGCACTACCACAACGACCACGCAGGTGCTGTCCCTAAGGACCTTCTTAGCTGTTTCAAAGTTCTCAAGGAGTGTATGAACAAATTCGATTGTCTTGTCAAAGAGATGCTTTACATCAAACAATTAACACCGAGTTTGAACGTGCAAACGGATTCTATCCGTGCTAAAGTCTTTGTGTAGCTACTTCCCCTATGCAAATTAGTTGTAACTCTTGAACTCGCATTTGTTCATTTTATTTTCATTTGTACCCTTGATAATGGCGTCATGAAGTCGCCGAAACGTCGGCATATTATTTCGCTCGTTTTTACCTGTCTATGTATTACTAAATCTTTGTTAATGACAATATATTTGGGATGATTAGAAACATTGTCTTCATCACTTTTAATGAACTCGGTCGTTTTCAGCCCGGTTCTAATTCAATTCATCAGCCTTATGACGTCATATATGAAGTCAATGGGTTGAGGATGTGCACATCGTAGTTGTGCACATTTTGTTTGATAATCTGGATATTCTGTTGCACCCTTTGTTCCAAAGTCGACGGCAAGATACAAACATGTAAGTTGAATGTGCTGTTATACTCACTATGACATCGATTGATTATCGAATAAAAGCGAAAGCTGACCCGGCTCGCCCTCTTGACTTTGTGTCAAGGTTTCCTTAACACACTGCATGTGCTTAACCTGGTTTTGATTTTTTACCCCTAAAAAATTCGACTAGTTTCTCTCTCTTTTAGCTGTCATACACTTCTTTGCTTATCGGTAGAGAGAAGTTGGCGTTAAATCAAGAAAGCACATTCTTGCTGACAAATTTCTATTGTCTCAGTAAACCACTTATTTTGTAGATAACATATTTCATTATATCGGTCAGTTTGCACGTGCACTACGACTGATGCCGGTAAGTGGGCCGTATTTCATGTGCGGCCCGCTAAAGTCAAAACGTTGTTTGAGTTGAAATTGCTTCCCTCTATTTGAACCCAGAGTAATGATAAATATCCTACCTCGTTTTCTAGGTCCGTACTAAACGTTACGGAACCTCTTCCAGCTGGGATTTACGGCCCAAAAACGACGCGCAGGCGCGAAAACAATCGGCCCTTAACTGACAGTACGGACCAAGTAAACGAGTTTAATAAAAGGCATGAAATTCCGAGGTGAGGAGACGTTACTTGTGGGAGCTATAACCAGGGACTGCTGCAGACTTTCTACATCACAAGATACATGAAAAATGGGCAGTCTATGACCTCATGTATCCACTGGATTATTTATAGTTGATTGACTTGTGTTGGCCAATTTTAATCAGACTAGTTTCTTATATAGGGGGAGCAGATATTGTTAATGGAATGACTAATTGTAATCACAACCAATTAATCGTATGAATATATTATGCTAACACATTGACACCTGAACCGCCCCAGTAACCGCCCGAACCGCGCGATTGGCTCGCGCGAGAACTCTTTTCCCCCTACCTCCCGTACTAAGCAGAATTTTGTCCCCAAACTCCCTCTCTTGTTAGGAGATACAAAACCTGCAGGAGAAAAAAAAACTGCGATTACGATCGCCGACGCGAGATTCGAAAATCGGACGATGTCAGAGAAGACCAAACTGAATTCGGAGCATTATCCGAAGGTTTTGATTGTTACGGATGGACGGACTTACACTCTGGATAGCATAGTATCTACGACTTCGCAGAAGTCCGTCGATAAAAAAATGAATAAATATATATAGTGACCAACCTCAATATAATCTACAAATAGTTCCTCCAGGCCACGCTCCCACGTCGCGCACTGTACAAAGACATCTAAACCTGTGTCAAGAATTTCCCATTTCTGTCATTTTTGGAAAGATTCTTCATAGAGTTAGCATATCATCATAACACTACGTACGGTAGTCCCTGAAGTAACCCACACAACTCATTCTTAAAGCTTAACGCATTCATCAAAGTAATAAATAGTTTAACTGAAAACTTACAAAAATTCTTGAACAAACTTAGCTTTGACGGGCTCATTCTGCGACATTTTGTAATAAGGACGCATTTTGTAATAACTTATGCAATTTGTAAGAAAGTCTTGAAGAACCTTTAAGGTTAGTTCACAACTGAACGGATAAAGTAGGACTGGCTCGCTTCATCGATGACACGAAGGCACAAATAACTCTTTAAGAGTGACTCACATCTAATTTCCCCTGCCATTATCACCATTTAATTAAACATTAGGTTCACGAGAAGAAAGGAGAAGCCGATCGCCTGTGGGAGGGGGTCCTCATCGTGAAACATAATCTCCTTGTCATTATCATAGGAAATGTACAGAGTGCAGTTTTGTGTGTAAAACATCGAATAACAAGGAATATTCACAACGAATTACAACAAAAGGGAAAATCAGAACCCAGCAAAATTATCCTTTCTACGATACTGAAGTCTCTATCTTTGGAAAGGTAGGAAAGACAACGCAAAAAGGGGCAGGTTGTGGGTAGAGTCAGATGAATGATTCCAGCATGATTTTGCGTATAATGTTACATTCAGAGCATCGAGCATGATAGCAGCATAATGAATAATTAAACTTCCAAAACATTCTCCAGCTACAGGCTAGACGGTCAAAAGAAATGGTTCCGCACGAATGCGCAAAGGTTCACCCGAATAATAAAAAAGTGAATTCATGGTTGGAGTCTGAATTGAGTAATTATGTGAGTCAGCAATTAAAAGAACAGTGTCGGTTTCTCGACGCCAGTCTGCAAGGTCCATTAGGCCTTAAAGAGCTTCCTGACGCACAAATTATGGTTTACTTTTTATAAAAAAAAAACCAAAAAGTTGAAAGAAAGTTCATTAATTTATGTTGCACTTGATTAACTTTATAACAATACTTGCGTGAGTGGATGATACTTCGGCCAATATCGATTTATCTTACTTTCCACAAACATCTCACAAACAGCACACTCATATATCACGGATTTAAATTTGAAAAGTTTCAAACGCCCTAAAGTTTTAACAAAGGTTTGATCACCATGAACGCAGCCTAACTATTTAAATAACAAGATGCGCATTGAGCAAAACGGCTAAAAATGGCGCGCAGAGGTATCTTCGCATAAAAGATGATCAAGCAGAACTCCGCGTTAAAAATTTGCAAGTAGTAGAAAGCGTTTCTATTTTTATCAATGAGGTGCAAAAACATACTGGATTTTGACATTAGAAGGTAAAACAGCCTTTGTTTTGCGTCATAAAACGTACAAAACGAACACAAAGCAAAACGACTTAATACTACATGAACTCAAAATGTCCTGTATAAAAATTTGCAAGCTTACTGATTTGTGCACTCAGATAAAATACTGTTAAAAACAATATATTGTGCAAGTCATGCAACAAGTGTTACGATTTAAGCTACACTAGGTGTAGGATGTAGGATGGCATTAAATTCCAGACCAAATTTTGTTTAGCAAAAGATGACAACTTTGTAATAAATCTTTATACTGGGCCATTTATCCTGCAAATCGGAAGTGTAAACCACGTTACTTTAGCTCCATTAAGAGGTTGGTGTGAAGTAGAGTGTCTCAGTTAACTACTTCCTGAGCATTCTCTTTGTTGATAGCACCCGAAAATGATGTGTTTTTTTTTTTCAAAAACTCGTTATTGTCTAACGTTATCGTACCATCATTAACTGCCTCCCTGTATCATCGGACTAAGACACGTTTTTATCACACAAAATCGCTTAAGCGTTTATGACGCAAACATTATTGTTTTATAGCAAAGTCGTATACTGTTTGTGAATACTAATGTTGTTACTTTTGAAAACAGTCAGATTTCCTGATATAAATTGTTTATCGATTTTGATAGCTATGTTGATCATACCAAATAGTGCTTCTGAGTTATAACTTAGTATTCCATCTAGATACTGACGAAGGGATTCATTTCCATGTGACGGTCAGCTAGCTCCGGCGGTTGAAGTCCTTTATAGTACTATTTTTGCTCCAGTACCCTTGCCTATTAATTTCCGAATGACCTCTAAGTGATTTTGTGTGATAATTAATAACGGCCGACTACGGATGGCATCTATTCGCAGACTTAAAACACTCCTCGAATAAAGATGGCAAGAATAAAAAGATCTTTACATTTGGCCTTTTATCCTGAAAACTACCTTATTTCAGCTGCAAAAGAGGGTTAAACCGACGAAAAACAGTCGGTCCGAAGTAGAGTGTTTTTTATTACCTCCTGAAGTATTCTATGTTTAACAATTATTCCACGAGCGCACGTTGGATATGTGATGATAGATAGCCAATATGCGGGGTGGAATAGTTGTTTTATTAAAAAAAGAAACGCCTCCAAGATATGAGACAAATCTTTTCGACTTTATTTTGAAAAAGAAACCGGATACAATGAATATGTGAAGTTCATATATTTCGAACTGCGGTATTAAATACGTATGATGCACGATCCTTCGCAGTAGATAGCGCTATTTACGCAATAACGAAAATATTTGAACTTCATATATTCATTGTATCTTATTTATCATCACGGGTTTATTACGAAGCAACTTAACGGCCTGCTCCCAGATGGCTTGTTAGCTCAATTGGTAAGAGCGCTGCACTAGTATTGCAGAGGTCAGTGGTTCGAATCCCGTACAGGCCTGATTTTTTTCAGGTCTGATTTTCGCTATTGCATAAATAGCGCTATCTACTGCGAAGGATCGTGCATCATACGTAAGAAACCGGATGTTACAATGTAAAGATATTATATTATGGTGTAATGGCTCAAACACTATAACGACTAAGCAAATAAAAAGTCTTGAATTGCATTATCCAATGATCCAGTTTTAATAAAAACATATATGGGACAAACATCATCGCTCTGTAATAAAGTCGTACACTGTCTGAAAATGATGATATCAAGTTACTTTTGAAACCTTTTATTGCTAGATTTCCTGATTTCAATTGTTAACTGATGCAAATAGCTATGTTGATCATACGAAATAGTGCCTCTGAGTTATAATTTAGTATTCCATTAAGATACAGACAAAGGGATTCATTTTCACGTGATGGTTGGTTAGCTCAGGATGTTGAAGTCCTTTATAGTACTATTTTTGCTTCAGTAAGCTTGCCTATTCATTTTTGAATGACTTCTAAGTAATGTCAGAAATAACCAAGCTTAAGTGGTTGTCAGCATCATCCACAGAAAAGACCGTTTGAGACACGTATGTTAGCCGCTTAGCCATGTTATCTGAAATAAAATTTTCTGCTAGAAAAAACCCGTTGTTTACGAACAATATTTTGAGTTTCAATTCTGCAAAGCTACGTTAATATGATGTTCATACCAAATCATTGCCTTCTTGTCCTACGAAATAGTGCCTCTGAGTTATAATTTAGTATCCATTAAGATGCAGACAAAGGGATTCATTTTCGTGTGACAGTTGGCAAGCTCCGGAGGTTGAAGTCCTTTATAGTACTATTTTTGCTTCAGTAAGATGCCTATTCATTTTTGAATGACTTCTAAGTAATGTCATAAAGAAACAAGTGTTTGTTAGCATCATCCGCTCAAAATACAGCCTCAAGCACGTAGATTGGCTTCTTAGCTATGTTCGGCTGAGTTAAAATTAATTATGCGAAAAAAAAACCTTGTAATGAACAACATTTCGGGTTTCATTTCTGTAGACAAATATTAATACGAAATATATTTCAGTGATGCTCTCTGGTCACTGAGCAGTGAAGGGTAACAGAGTGTGATCTCAGTGTGCACGGTAGTCAAGAATTACTAAATCGCTTAAAACTACCACAGAGCAAAACAGCCATACTTTGAGAGAATAACACTATTAACACGGGGGTGAACTGAGGCGTACTCTTGGACGAAAGACGAACAGAGCTTTCTTTCTACAAATACTTGACAAGCATCATTTGTTTTTCGTATAGACGAATGCAGACAATGACTCTACTTTTCCTTGATCAATGAAGTATAAAAATATCGCTTCATGTTGACCTTAAAAAACAGCACGCCCATTCTGTGTTGTGCGTCATGAATCGTGTAAAATTAGCGCCGATAAACAGGGCTAAATCTTAATAGGAACTGGAAATTTCCTAAACAAAATTTGCGAGCTTGCTGATTTGCGTACTTAGATGAAGTACTGGCAAAAAAACCCCAAAGAATTTTAGAAATGATGCAAACAGTATAACGAGTTATGCTACACTAGGCGTAATGCTAATAATAGTGAGAACTAATCCATTACGACTCAGACAAAGGGATTCGTTTTCAGATGACAGTTGGTTAGCTTCGGACGTTGAAGTTGTTTTTTGCGTTTTTTCTGCTTCAACAAGCTTGCCTATTCAATTCGGAATGACATCCAAGTAATGTCAGAAAGAAACAAGTGCGTGTTAGCACCATCAGCTCAAAAGAGAGGCACGTCGGTTGGCATCTTAGCCATGTTAGTTGTGTCAAAATTACTCTTTCAAAAGTCCTTAAGCATGAACAACATTTTGGGTTTAATTCTGCGGAGCTACGTAATTAGTATACTCAGGGAAACAGAAGCTTTTTGATCCTTGTGCAGTGGGGGGTGACAGTACGTGATCTTACAAAAATTTCAGACGCTTGTAAGGAAAAAAACACTCAACAAAACTTTTGTCTTTATCTCGCTTCAAGCGTTCTCCCACGGTGGAATTTACATGACAGACTCTTGTTTATGCAATTAAAATCCCTTTAAAAGGCTGTCCAATTTCTTTCTTGATCACAAGTTGCTCAGTAGTGTTCGAGCTACCTAGCAGAACTCAAGCAGCTACCATAATCTTGTGACAAGTTGTACAAAGTAGGTTGTATCCTTTATTCTGTACCTTACATTCTCTTTTTGCTCAAGAAAATAGCCGAAGCTGATTTTTCGATGGCCGGCAGGTAGTTTCTCAAACAGGTTGTTGCTTTGTTCGAAGAGTAGTGCACTTTTCTTTGGCGAAACTTTATCCAAGGCCTATGCGATACCTAATTTCTCAGTTAGACTCTCTGACTGGGTTCTTTTCGACGATAGCTGTTAGCTTGTCATTATATTTGTTCGCCTGGCTTATCCTTGAGTGAAAAGAAACATATTTTTAGGCTTTTGGGCATAGAGCTGAAGAAGAGGGAGGGGTGGGTGGATGACATCGTTCGTGCCTCGATCTTTTCTACCATCCAGATACTTGCACAAAGCTGGTCTGCACAAAGTCAAGCCTTAATCTTTTTAGCCGAATCCAATCGAATTTTGCAGTAGCCTTTTCTCGTAGCTGATATTTTGTGTCAATGATACAAATCTCCTCCAACCCTTCATACTGAATCTTCTTATCTTCTTTCAAGCATCCAAGACGGTAAAACGGAAACATCAATGAAGATCTCTGTAGTTTTAGCGTTTGCTTTTGCGGCTCTTTCTGTTTTTGAATGCTGTGTTTCAGGTACGAGTTTGATGATTTTTGAGGATATCGCATGGATTTCATGGAGAATTGAAGGGGGGTCAGTCATCGCTAACAGATTATAAAAGGGGGGGGCTACAGAAAAGGACTTTGAATAGATAAGGATTATCAGAATATTACAGAGCCTTAGGGAATCAGGTAAACGACCTGAATCCCCTCCCCCCCTCCCTAAATAATAGAATTCGTCATAAGTGTTAGAGCTCTGTTTGGGAATCTAGCTTTTGCAGAACACAATTTGCAACCTTATCAGCATGTCTCAGCTCAGTCTCACGACCCCACAAGTTGCATAGCTTCAATACTTATCGTGTTTAAATAAAGGTTTTTACTCTACTTTTTACATGGAATTTTTTCTTCTAAAACTCTCACTTATTTTTTAGCCGCACACTTCAAGTCTCGGGAGGATCCAAGAGATGCTGAATATAACAGACAATTTATGCGTAAGTTTCTTTAAAAATTCTTTTTCATTCGTAGTTGAATACATGTTCCTCATTTGATTCCAAAAGTCGCCTTTGGAATTAATTGCAGATCATCTGGCATCTCATAAATCGGATCGCTTGGTTAGAAAAGCTATAACCATGATATACACTCGTAAGTAACACTCCCTTACGATGCAAATACTCTCACCTCTCAGATAAAGTAATTGATGCGATGGAAGACGCTTCTAGCCTACCCACACAGAAAATGAATTAAGAAAGATGTTTTTCATCTTGTTACGGGCGTCAGACAAAGAAAAAATTCCATGTCCCTATGATGGATCGAACTCCAGACCTTCGGATTCATGCTCGCAGATGCTCGTATAGTTATATTCTGATTGCTCTTAAATACGAGTTTGAATACAGCGCACTTTGCAATTTTAATTTTGTTTCAAGTCTTTGATTAGCGTGGAGCAGAAATTATTAAAATTATCTATTTGCTCTTCAACTGGCTGCATTTGGGAAAATTATTTAAATCTTTTGTTTTTTGGTCGGGTACCAACACTCTTACGAGGAATTATTTTAGCTGCTTACTCGCCCATAAAGTTTTATTTTGCGATAGTTATTTCACTCGTTTAGCAAAAATCAATGAAGCATGATATGCATATAAAAGTAATAGTGCTCAGTTGAGAACAGCCTCTCGCCTCATATTGGTGACAAGACTTATCTTGTTAATTTTTAATTTGCTGAGAATTCACGAGTCTTCTAATAGAAAAACATTGTTTCTAATTATGTCTGCAAGTCTTGTATCATTGTGGAGCGAAGGTAATTGAATTGTTAATTTGTCTCTGGCTTGTGCAGATGGGGGGGGGGAGGGGGAGAGGGGAGACAATGGTGAGAGGTACTTTTGCCCTTCTGCTTCGCGACCTTCATTTTCTTCATTATATTGTTCCCCTCACCAGTTCAATAAAACGGATCAGAAACCTGGCTATAACCTGCAAGCTGTGGCAAAACGTATCATTCTCGAACATTATCTGACCTTGCATTTTTCGGGGGAGGGCGGGGAAAGGAAGATGAAGTAATTTGCTCAAGACATATCGATGAACAATATTATAGGACCATATAAATATATGTCATTCACCAGCTGGGAGGTCTGTACTGGGAAAAACTGTGCCCGCGGTCTTGGGTAGGCCAAAAGAACCCCAAGGATTTAGCGCTATAATTACGAGTTTAATTCTGGGAAAATCCTCGATAAACTTGACAATTTTTAGCGAATGGATGATATAGAAAACAGATGTTATTCAAATTAAAGGGAAAGCTTTAACCAAAACATTTTATTTGTGAAGGTAACCGAAAGGCTTCCGAACAAACTTTGAAACATTTTTGGATAAGTGACTGTCACCATGTGACACCTGTCAATTGAAGAGGAAAAAAGCGCATGTACGCTTTTAAATAAACAACAGTACTAGTATGACGAACACACACGACGATCTTCTCGTAAAAAAAAAAAAAAAACTCTCAGAGATCTTACGGAAAGTATTGTTTAATTCCAACGACGAATAATCTTCGAAAATTTACTTATATTCCGTTTTAAAATATCAAGGAAAGTCAAATTGTAAGCGAATACAAATGTGTGTTTTGGAGATGTCAGTCGGCATGTTTGTTTTCTGCAATGGTGTGTGTAAATCTTGTCTTTCGTGACCGCCGTCTTTACTAAAAAAAAACTCTACCCAGCTGGAAAATTGAGATATATTTGTGAAAAATTGCAACGAAGGTTGAGATGTTCTGCAAAGTGACTCAAGCGAAACGGATACTGCCCGCTGTGTGCGGGCCAGATAGGAGAATACCACTTGCTCGCGGAACCAATCACATCCCACGATTTTTAGAATACCTCCCGCTCACGAACTGAGAAAAAAAAATAAAGGTTGTCATTTATCGATATCTGAAAAAAATTCTTTTTCAACCATTTTTTCTCTGAGTTTCATGTATCGTTGAATCCCTATTTCACCTGTATGGCTACAGTCTCATCAGGATCCACGAAAAATACACTGAGAATGAAGGGTTCTGATAGGCTAGGCTTTACCCGTAAGAATAAAGGCTAATAGTTTCGAAAGAAACTGTTTGGGGCTGCGTCGGTGGGAGTAACGAAATAATTTGGATATATCAACAAAGTTGAAATGGTAAATTGGTCACAGTAACGATTACAAAAGCTGAAGTTTTGAGCGTTAGCCCTTCGTCGGAGCGAATGAGGCCGTAAGAGGCCATAATGCTTGTGGAATTCATCTAAATGCTTAGTTATTTCAGGAACAGTCCATACTACGTGGTTACAATCTAGGATTCGTTTCTATTATGCACTATCAGTTATCACTAGGCAGTCTGTTAGAGATGCTTGCAACGTCAAAGCTCAGGTTTTCAAGGAACTCAACAATTTCTCCGAAATACTGTCAAAAACATGGTACAGCCAAATACATCTCTGTTGAGAATTAATTATGTAGATAGAACTTGATCTCCAACGAAACTTGTAAGAACGTTTTGAAAGAAACTCATGGGACTTTATTTATTTCCTTCAGATTTCCCGCGTGAGCCAGAAAAAGATGACTACGGGGATGAAGAAGATGGAGTGATAGAAGACATAGAGGAACCATTTGGTAAGTCTACCGAAAGCCTGGGGCGATAGCGGGCGCGCATACGCTTATGGGATCCTCAAAGTTACAAAGCTGTAAACCAGAAGGCGGCCAAAAGATCGCATGAATGCGCACGTGCCACCCTAGATTCAGTGTCATTCCTAGAGCTCGAGAAGGTAACTAGTTGTGTATGGTAAGCACCCAGTGACATAGATCACAGGATAAATATATCTGAGCTGAGTTTTTCTGCGAGTTGTGCCGTAACTTTACGAACCCGCAGGGCGAGTCAAAATACAAATAACGAGTAAAATACTCAGCGCTAAGACACACCAAAACATCCAATAAGTTATTTATTATCCAATACGCCAAATTTTTATTTCAGTGCGAACGAACTTCGCGGATATTTATCTAGGGGGAGTGTGTGACAGAAGTATGCGAAGCGGAACGGAATTTTCGCGTTGTCGTGTTGCCATGTTTGTTTTCTTCGATAAAAGATGTTATTATCCAACTACACTCCGTAGAGCACAAATAACGCCTTAGACAAGTACAAATGTCACGCGGTATTTGTACTCCAGAGAACTGGTTAGACAGGTTTTCTCGCATCGTGCATGCGAAGAATTGGATTGAAGTTACGAAAAAAAAATTGCGGACAATTTGAATCATATTTCTGACCACTAATAGTCGGAATGGCTGACAAATACAGATCCAAGTTTATTAGATGAATCAAACAAAAGAAAACAGTTCGACAACCAGGAAATTTCTTCATTTATTGAACAAAATAGAATCAGGAACACGACAATGCGCCATTTATTTTTGTACCTTCAGTCCAAATCGTCGATTGCGCGAAGCGAGAAAACCTGTCTAACCGGTTCTCTAGAGTACAAGTACCGCGTGATATTTGTACTCTACGGAGTGTACGTTTGTGAATATATGAAATTCATATATTTGAACTAATAATAATAATAATAATTTAATATTTGTATTGCGCAAATTAACATGTCGATATGATCAAATGCGCATCACAACACTGTTCGGGGGACTTTGGCCAGACTGCATCAGCAGTTTACAAACAATCGAAGGAAACTTATTTGAAGATGCCCCCTCCCCCCAATTCCCAGTAAACAGGTCAGACCACATCACAGTAATCTCGTGAGTGGGTTCTTTAACGTCCCCTGCCCAACCAAATTATCTAATTAATAGATGCAGGAGACGGGACCTACGGTTTATTCGTCCTTACCCGAGAAGACTAGAATGTCTATCTATTTCTTATTAAAGAAAGGTAGCGCATTCTCCTTAGTTATTTCAAGACCTTGAGTGTTGGTCCGGCCGGGGCTCGAACGATCGACCTCGACCTCCCGCACAACAGTCCAGCGCTCTAACCAATTGAGCTAACCGGGAGGCGGAACTGAGGTTAAAGAACGAGTATGAGAACGATCTTCGCAGTAACGAACACTACTTAAGCAGTACTGAAAAGGAGGCCTGAAAAAAATTCAGGCCTGTACGGAATTCGAACCCATGACCTCTGCAATACCGGTGCAGTGCTCTACCGACTGAGCCAACAAGCCAACTTAACATGGAGAAACACTCAGCTGAAAGCTAGTTTACAGGTTTTCCACCAAACAACTAATTCAAAATGAAAATAACATTATTAAGAATCCCATCTGGCCAAAAGCAAACCAGTTGGCTATTTACAAGGATGACCGAGGATTTGAACTCGGAGCTACCGTGAAACAAATCCAGGTAGCGGTCAAGGCGGGACTCGAACCCAGGAGCGGCGGATTGCGAGTCCGACGCCCGCTGACCACTCGGCCACACTGTCTTTGCTTGTGGTTGGTCCGGCTGTTTGTTATCATTCTTTTTTTTAATTTCTAATCTTTTGGTTTGGTTTTCATTTAATTATTTTTCGTTTTCTTCTTAGACATACCCATAGGAGATTTCGAAAATTCAAGGGAATTTCCTAAGAAGAATTTCCAAATTTCTGACAAAGGTAAGCGGAGCAATGAGCCAGACATTTTGTAGACATTAGAGTAATCTCGCCAAAATTGCCTCTTGTGTTTTGAAATTAGTAACAACTAAAGAAACTTTGCCAGGTAATAGACATAAGTGTAAAAGTCGAGGGATTTAGGTTTTATTTAATTTTTGTGTGGCCAGAGTGTGTAGCCACATTATGGCACGATCTGATTAATTTATTTGTGCACGAGAGTCAAGCACCTGTCACATGGTCTATTGTCGGACTGAATACTAGTCTAAGTCAGCCATCTTGGTTATAAGCGTGGTCTTGAGTAATTTTTTTCTGGTGATCGTATCTCGAGTTTGGGCCCCTCACACAAACCAACACACCTAGATAATTCGGTTATATCAACTAAGTTGAAATTGTAAATTGGCCACCGTAACGAGTAAAAAAGGTGGCGTTTCGAGCGTTAGCCGCATTCGCTCTGACAAAGGGCTAACGCTCGAAACGTCACCTTTTTTACTCGTTACGGTGGCCAATTTACAATTTCAACTTAGTTGATATAACCAAATTATGTTGTTACCACCACCGACGCAGCACCACAGTTTCTTTAGAAACTTTCAGCCTTTATTCAACATACCTAGACCCGGCTTGTGTTATAACTGCAGCTTGTGCAAGAGCTTTTACGCTCTTAAAAGACAACATTCAACTGCTTGAATCTCCGGTACGGGTTGTGCTACATTGAAAAGAGTCATTAAACTTTCGCAAGCCAACGACTGTCGGTTGGATCTATTGGTGCGGGTTGCAACACTGAGTGTCTGAAAGCGTTTTAAAGTGTTTGAAAGTATCTGAAGCCTCCTGGAAGTACCATAAAGCGAAATAAGCAGTATATTAGTTGCATTCTCCTTGCACTGTTGAGAATTCATGGAGGCATATTTCAGAACGACAAAATTAAGTATAGGAATCTCGATATTGAACAATACCGGTCAAGGATTGGCACTCATGACAATTTCGTGAAAACAAAGGATATCTTATCACGCTTTAAGGATCATTTTTGGAGTTTAATGCTTTTGATGTTCTATTTAAATGTATTTTACTTGCCGGTATTGAAACAAGTCGTTGGACAACACAAAATGTGGAATGATGTGATGTTTTGGTTTTCACAAATCATTTTCTACAAAGCCTATATTCCATAGCTTATAAGAGCCTAGCAGTTTAATGTTACAACTGAAATGTGATTAGTACTATGTTTTCCAAGTAATGTCCAGAATTATTCAGACCTTCACATTTCATGACTTTTTGTAAGCTTGGCAGTCTTCTAGACACTCTTCATAATGGTTCAGATAAACATTGATATTTAAACTTGGTAGCAATTAGTATTAGGCCTTTATTT
Source organism: Stylophora pistillata (assembly GCF_964205215.1). Lineage (NCBI taxonomy): Eukaryota > Metazoa > Cnidaria > Anthozoa > Scleractinia > Pocilloporidae > Stylophora > Stylophora pistillata. Next base: position 13,718,266 of record NC_142523.1, read on the forward strand.
GGTAGACTACAACTCCTTTACAGTTACTGGTTTGGTTGTGGTTAATTCATCACAATATTGATATACATGAAAATTACACTCTTGATTGGCTGAAATCAGCTAGGTGCCTTTTTCATGTATCACCAGTGCAAAACTCGATTACCAATGTAAACTAGGCTCAGCAACAATAGATTACACTAGAAACTAATCAGATTTACACGAAGTTGGTTGTGCTGATTAATACACACGGTAGCTGACCAAAATAAACAAAAGCTTGGATATTTTTATGTACTGATGACCACTAACAAAATTGCAAGGTTTCAGCTGAAAGACAAATTTTGATAGTATGTTAAGTTGACCATTTACGTGATGATGTTAAGTACACCTATTCATTTCATGTCTCCACATAGCTAAAATCTGAGAAACACACTGGCATGAAATTACAATTTCAATAATAAGAAAACTTGAAAAATTCTATTACTTTTAATCATATGATACCATCATTGATTTCATTTGCCTGTACATTGAACTCTGTTAGGTTTAAGTTATGTCTCTGATTACTGGCTTCTATTGTAGATTACATCATTTCCCTAATTTTCCGGCCCTTTTCTGCAAAGTTTTGTTCTCGTGTTCTGGTACACAAAATGCCAAAAATATTCATATGAAATGCTTCCCTAGACTTAATTTTACCTCACTTTCCTAGGCAAAGACAATTAACCCACATACTTCAGAACTCAATTCTGCTTTGTTGCGTAAAAAAAATCATAACTGAATCTATCAGGCCTTATGGGAGATGATGCTGATGTTTTTTTAAGTTCCTAAAATCCTCAAGTTAAATATACATGTGCCATCTTTGTTGTCAAAATGAGACCTCCATAACAAAGTTTGGCCATTAACCCTCAACTTAAAAAATGAACGTTTCAGGACTATTGTAAGCCAGTTATCTTGTTTTATTGATAAACAAGAACAACATTAAAAACTATCTAACCGTAATGAGATATTGGCACTTCTAAAAGAAACTCAATAAAACTCCAGACACCAAAAAGAAGCTCAATTTCGTAAGCGACACACGTACGCATTGCGGACCTTAATATTTTTATTATTATTTTTTTAAAGCGATTCTCTTCTTATCTGTTACCAGAGGATTGGTTCCAACACAATCTCAAAAAAAAAGCTCACGGACAATTTTTTAATGAAATGGTCCTCCTTTCAGACATTCTGTACGCAAACTACTAAGTAGGGAAATAACACGAAATGGCGAATACGCATTCTTTTACCATTAAGATTAGGTGTGTTTTTATCCCCGTTTCAAACTTTTGATATTTGGGCGTTGTGATCTGTTTTTCTCTCCTTGTCAAGTCGAAGGGAATAGCTTAAGGCTTTAACCATGAACTGTTGATTCGAAATACCCAAATCACCTCTATCAGTGCTCTGCTGCTACTATAATTTTTATTGTGGGGAAAAGACCGAGTAACACTGGAGAATATTATTGTCATCAGCTCTCATTAAACTCGTTCATGGGTGATTAGGGCACAGTAGAATGACTACTACAGCTAGAACAAGTGGCAAGTCTCTGCATGCTGTACTATTGATTGAGTTTTTTTATACCTTTCATTTATATCTCCCTCTTACCCATTAGAGTTTCAAAATGGTCACTAATATCAGGCAACAGTGTTTGGTAGAGAGGGGGGAGTGTGTGGGGGGATTTTTAAGTAACGTAGTAGAATTAATTACAATATTTCTTTTTTACAGTCAAACCTGTTGTAAGCGATCACCCACGGGGAATGTAGGGGTGACCACTTAATACAGGTTGTTCGCTTATTACCAGTTATAAGGAACGATGTAAAACGCCATGTTTTGCCTTAATTGAACAATTAATTTACATAAAAACGCTCAAAAATACTACTAATAATGATTTTTGGAGATAAACATGGATTAAATTGTACTTGAAAGATTATTTTCAGTTTTATTTGAGTGGTTGCGTTTCAAATAACCATTGGAGATAGGTGGAAAACAATACAAACAGGCCGTTGGGACTTTGTAAAGGATGACCACAACCGCTTTATGGGGCTGACCGCTAAAAAGTTCAAATTACAGCAATAAAGAGGAACAACTCGGGACTTTAACAATCGACGGCTTAATACAGGGTGACTGCTTAATAAGTTGCTGCTTACTCCAGGTTCCACTGTATTATGTCGAGTGCAGGGTTGTCGACCCCTTAGTAAGGGGAGGCGTGTAATAATTTTTGCCCCTTTTGTAAGTATTGGATTTTCCAATGGGAGCGTAGCTGGTAAATTGTCCCCCCCCCCCCCCCCACCATCATATTGTAGTTAGAAGTATATTTGTTATAACCTTTCTGATACCTGACTGTCTATGAATTCTATTTCTTTATTGAAGATCCTCATACATGATAAAATTTTTCCTCAGACAAAACTAAAGACGTCTCCGAGAACTCCAGAGTGTTTTCCCAAATAGATTCCAAGACTTCTGGAAAAAGTGAGTAAATTCCTGAACAGAAAATCTACTTGACAATGAGTAGCTTCCCATCTTAGCTTTCTCAGGGTTATTTCAGTTACTTACAGCAATGAAAGATGTCTTCTAACTAGACATGGTTGGGGGAGACGGAGGCCATGGTTGTGCAAGCAAACTAAGCGTTGACTTTGTCCTTCACTCCAAAGTTTCGAAAAAGACTCTACGTGCAATAGATTTCAACAATGTGGACATCAGTTGGCGGTTCAGTTTTCCCAACTTAGCAGTACTCAACCGATCAAGCTGAAAAAGTAGCCGCGTTTTAAGCCGGGTTAAAAATGCTTGAAATGGTTCATCAACCAAGTCACTCGAGAATAGTTCGCTCTAAGAAGGACAACAAACTAAAGTGAAAGTGCATGATCTCAGTAGGATGCGACTTTAGATTGACAACAAGTCATGTATCTAGTTCTTAAACTTCCAAATTGTTGACCTGCCTCTTTTCCACGCACTCCCACTCCACATCCGTCCAAAGTGGAATATAAAGTGGGAGATATGAGTCGATATACCCCTATTACTGACCGAATATTCCCTGAGGCACAACTAATAGTTACAGCTTCCTGCCACCAATTTAATATTCCAAAGCTAACTCTCTTATTTCAATTCATTCTTTCTATTTAGACGGGCAGAACGAGGTACGAGACAAGGCAGGGAACCTTCACGAGACTGGGGAAGACCGGTATGTGGATTGGGAAGGCACAATATCAGAAATGAGGAAACTCTCAACTGAGAATACGGAAACTCTCAACTGTGAATACGGAAATCCAACGTGTGAATGCCATGAAAATAAAAGTGTATGTATTTTCAACCTCGAGATCGACGAAATTCGAACCTTCACCAGCTATCAAAAGTTATCAGTGGATGAACCTACAGGAATAGCGATGCGAGGATCCCAAGGAGTAATTTATTATTTTGAAGACGATGGGTCACTTACACCGCTCCAGGATAACAGAACATGTTCAATACAGAAGAGCACCAATTGCACTCATCCTCAGTTTGTAGATGGCAAAACGTACCGCATGGCAATAGCCGTCAATGGACAAATTCCTGGACCTACCTTAATAGTTCATGAAGGTCAAAGGGTCATTATTCATGTTCATAACAATCTCACCACTGAAGGTGTTTCAATTCACTGGCATGGGATGCATCAGAAAGGAACACCTTGGATGGATGGTGTAGGGCAAGTCACTCAATGTCAAATAGGACCTTCATCGAGCTTTTCATACAATTACACCGCTCGACCTTCTGGAACGTTTTGGTACCACTCTCACAGTGGTGCTCAAAGAACAGATGGCTTCTATGGTGCACTTATAGTCAAAGAAAATAAAACAAGGTTGGAGGAAATCCAAACTGAACTAAATATTACTTTTAAAGACTATCCACATCAACACACCTTAACGCTTTTAGACTGGCAACATGAGGCATCCCTGGACCTGTTCACACAGACCCAGGCAGCCTTGGGATTTTATCCAGACAAGCCCCATGGCGAAGTACCTACTCGAGCAGATCAAAAGTATAGTGGTACACGTAGTTTTGACAATGGAGGGGCTGGGCCTATGCCGTATTTTTCTGGAATCATAAATGGCAAAGGCAGACATGATGACGTTAAATACAATAAAACAAGACTGAGTATATTCACTGTTAAGTCCGGAGAGACATATCGCTTTCGGCTTATTGGAGCCCAAGGGCTTTATTCTTACAGCTTCTCCATTGATGGCCATAAACTGACTGTGGTCAACACTGACGGCTACTGGACTAAACCCGTAAAAGATGTTGATTACATCATGATCCATCCTGGAGAGAGATATGACTTTTTACTCAGTGCAAATGACGAACTAAATCTTACAGACTACTGGATGCGTGCAGAGACTATGGAAATTAATCAAACTAGGAGTGGGCCACCTTACCAGTCATTAGGACATGTGGCAGAGGCTATTTTGCACTACGAACAGGATGACAACGGTTGGGATCCGGATGATAATGTACCTTCGAGTGAATATGAAAAAATAAAAAACAGATCTCGTCGCAGAGAGTGCACCCAGGAGAATAAATGCAGAGCTGTGAACTGCCCTTTTAAGAACTTTCATGATTCATATAACATTAGTTGTACTAATGTACACGACCTGCGTTTACTCGAACCCACTCCACCTGAGGAGCTTCCAGATGCAAACCCCACCAAAGGATGCACAAATTGCAGCCATTTCGTCAACTTTCATTTTGAAGGCCAATCCGATACTAGTTCAGTGAATGGGCGCAATTTTATTCTTCCCTCCTTTCCACCTCAAACCCAATATGACGATTTTAAAACATATGACACAATCTGCAACCGTACGGCTGACTGCAATCCATCAACACTCGAGTGCTCATGTGTCCATGTGATCGGCATTCCCTATAACAAAACTATTCAAATGGTGTTCTCATCAATTGGTGCTACCCCCAGTGCTCATCCAATTCATCTCCACGGCCATACGTTTCATGTTGTTGCCGTTGGATATCCAGAGTATAACGACACCACTGGTTTTGTTCAAACCCCAAATAGTGATATATTCTGCGATGATATCGGCTGTACTAAAGAAGGGTGTGTGAACAGCAGTTGCACCAGACCAAGATGGAAGATAGAGAAAACGTTTCCAATTTCTAACCACACGATCAGAAAAGACACAGTTATGGTCCCTGCAGGAGGCTACGTTGTCATCAATTTTCTTTCTGATAATCCAGGCCAGTGGTTTCTTCACTGTCACAAGGAATTGCACCAACTTGAGGGAATGGCACTGATTGTAAATGAGGCTTTGGATGAGCAACGCAAATGGCACCCACCTGACGGCATGAACAAGTGTGGAGACTTTATACTACCTAAACTAAGGTAGATCTTAACATTCTCAGAAACTATTAGTCTCAACAAAACTACCACTTGAAAACGATTTTGCAACAATGCATGTGCTAAGATCCAGAAGTAAGTATTTTGGACTGGAGTGAGTCAAATCGAATACCCGGTAACAAAAAGGAAGTATTTTTTAATCCTTATGTCTGGTTCACACGTGTGATGCAAACGCAAACGCAAACGCAAGCGCAAATGCAAATGCAAGGATCTAAATGTGTGGACTACCCCAACGCAACTGTAAATACAAAGGCAAGCGTCAAGGAATAAAAGAATGCAAATGAAAATGCAAGCGTCAACGTAAGTAATGACAAATTTTCATTTTCTTTTTAACTTGCAGTTGCGTTTGCTTTCGCTTCCCACAATTGTGAACCGAGGCAAAGCAAACGCAAATGCAAAGGTAGGGTGAGAAAAACTAAGTTCTATCTTTTCCATGCCAACACAGCACGAAAAAAAATATGCAGAGAACGTGTGGAAATTTCCTGTAGTTTTCGAAAAACGTTTAGATTATATCAGACTTGAGTGAGAAATTTCAAACACTTAATATCTTGTGCTTAGTATTATTGGTATCCCCAGGCTACCTTTTCAGTAATTTAGCCTTTTTGACGCGTATTCGGTTACCTACAGGATTTTTTTGTGGATCTTTCAATATCCAGAACTGAGCATTTTAGACTAGAGTGGGTCAAATCAAATTCTCGGTAAAAAGAGGGTAGTTGTGTTATTTTTCTTTTTCACCCTCTGCCCCGTCCGGCGCCGCTTGCGCAATCTCAAAGCAGTCGTATTTAGGGCCGGACGGGTTGATGTAAGCCGGTTCGGAGGAAGCCGTCCGGCCCGAATGTATTATTTTGTACGGCGACATCAGTTTTTTGTTCGCAGCTGTTACAAAAAACCACGGACGGCAGTGAAGAAAAAAGAGAAAATAAGTCATCTTTTTTAATGAACTGTGAGTTTCTTGTTGTGACTAAATTTTTTTACCGCAGAATCTTTCTAATACTTTTCCCGCGCATGCCAGTCTGTTACGTTCTATTTTTAAAACAAACTTTTCAAATTTCGTTCATAACGCATGCACCTCGCTACGCTCGGTCCGAACGTCACTACTTAGAGTCCTCCCTCTCAGTCTATATGTATATGGTATCTTTAACAAATGGTAAACACCACAGCGTACACTATTGAGTTATGGATGCACTTGGGAGGTTGCTAAGCACGAAAGAAGCGTAAGAGTCGCTCGAGGCGATAGCCGAGAGCGACTCTAGCTTCTTGAGTGCTTAGCAAACCTCCCAAGTGCATCCATAACTCAATAGTGTACGCTGTGGTGTTTACCATTTGTTTTATAACATAACATTAACATATTGTAGCTAAAGAGTTCCCTTTTATTCAACAAATCTTACGTGACCAGAAAAAAACAAGCGCGCGCGGAAAAATAGTCTTTGCATTTGCTCACGTCAGCAGCGTACACCCATGGGCAAATGGGGGACGCTAAATTGACCAATCAGAGCGCGCGCTTTACTTTGGTTATGTTATAATAAGGCTTTGCCTAATTGTCTCATCGCCCTTTAAATCACCAACTCAGTTTTTGGTGCATTTTGAGATCAAAACTAAGCATTTTAGGCAAGCGTGGAACTAGTGTGTGACTTGTATTAAACTAGACTAGTGTGCGACATTATTTGTCATCAGTGTTTTTTGTATATATGAACCTAGCTGAGTTATTTCATCATATTTTATGAGTATTTAATCACCTACTTGATCTCTTGTGGATCTTTAAAGATCCAAAGTTAAGTATCTTTAACCCGTGTGAGGCAACTGATTTGAGTAACCAGTAACCCATTAGTAGATTTTGTTCGCAACCTTAAGCTTTCCTGTGGTGTTCTATCTCCTCTTTAGAATCACAATTACTATTATAGCAGGCTCATAAGCTTTTAAGCTTTTGTTAATTAACATCGTATACACCGAATGCAAATATGGCATCCAATTTGAATTGAATTGAATTTGAATTGCGTCCAATTTGAATTCTGGACTCACTAGCCTCGTCTTCACGTGGAAATACAAAAGGATTATCACATGTGTAAGTGGCTAGTCAGTCCAGAACAATGGCAACTCAAATTGAACGCCATATTTGCATTCGGTGTATAGATCGAAGAAAATTTCACTTAGAAGCGATAGACTCAGAGACACTCTGGCACTTCATCGGTTAACAAGTTTTTATATCAATTTCTCTAAGTTTTTAACAATAGAATAACTTTTATAGAGAGTCATATGGTCATATGCAGTGTGTGACGAACTAGGGAAATATTTAATTATTATTGAATTAATAAATTTGTTTGATTGATTGGTTTGACTTAATCATTTTTGTATATTTGGGGCGATGTAAGAAACAGAAGCTCAGAATTAGCCCCACCCCTCCCCACCTTTCCTTTATCATTGTTGGGAAGTCAAGTGGAATATGTAATTGACAAGGTTGAAAGCTACTACTATAAATTTGTTGCTTAATGGATTGATTCCAACGTTAAACCATTGTTCTTCTGTTCGGAGCGATGGAGGAAACGCAAACTCACTGACACCCCATCTGTCCTTACCACCGAATAGAGGAGGAAAGCTAGATTTGAAGTTTATGTTTGCCTATTTTTAAAGCAAATGAAAGGTTTAAAATAAATTCAGGGCATGCCAGTGCGAATGAAACCACAACCACGTATTCTCCTTGAGGACAATTAGAAAGCTTGTACTCAAAATCCTAATTTTTTTGTTTCCTCTGTTCTCTCTGAGTTCTCAAATGACATCATGCACATAAGCTCTTTGAAAATACTACTCTCTCTCCGTTTGGAGAAGTAAATCATCCCCACTTCTCCCCCTTTCTACGATAACTCATCAACCTTAACGTTGTCAAAAAAGACGAAAAGAATCAAAGTTATTTCACCATCGACCAAAAATCGATCTGTTCACGTTCCCGTACAGATAATAGAGAGATTTAGCACCGCGTTTACGTGAAACGGCAAACGTCAACTTCCCTTTTCACATCTCAGGTAAAATAGCGTGAAGCTTGCTGCTTTAGCTTCGTGTGAGCTCCCGTCATAACGAATTTGAAGGCGCCCTCGTATGCCTTAAAAAGAATAGTTTTGGTGACCTTTGTGAAAACAGACCTTTTGCCCTCACAAATAAACGAGGATTGGAAAGGGGGGGGGGGGTGTCGTGCACGCTTCACCGGAATTAAAATCGATAATTCACGGTTTACGGGAATTAAAACAGACTTTTCACGAATCACGCACAATTCAGCGTTTACTTTAATTTTTCACCCATGTACTACACAACTGACGTGTCGACCATTTTGAATTATTGCATGGACATTACATAATTGTTTTTCTCGCTCCATAATACTAAATCTACACTAATTCACAAGTGTATGCCTTAGTCTACACAAACAAAACTGGTTACACTTCATTACATGCAATTCTTTGGTGTGGTGCGTACGTGCAAGAACCATATCTTTGTCAGTATTGTCAAAGGTAATAATTGCCGTTGTGCAAGTCCAATTTGAGATTATCTTTTATTTAATAGAAAGAAATATAAAGTTAATGATTATCTAGGTATGAAAGACTTGCTGCGTGACATTGATGCAATGTCTTTAATTATCGAAAGATGACGAACCTTGAAGGACCATTCCTCGGTTACTGAACATGGGTCTTTCTTCATCCCACTGCGCCTGGGTATTTATTGCAAAATTTGAATAGCAAACATAACGACTCACAACTACCCTGCATACCTTTGATAGTCCAGTAACACATTCATAAGGTCGTCAAAAACAGGACAAAATAAATGAGCAAATGCAGCTTTTCACGAGAAAGAATCTCCATTCAGAGAGACATTTGTAGATCCGATCGATGTCTATTCGGCCACAGGCAGCCCAAGCTCACTACTAGAAAAGCGGACGTGACTCTTACAGTGTTGCGCAACGTTTTATATTGATAAAGGTTTGTATGGGATGTTATCGGTTTGCTTTAAAGGAGAGAAAAAATGTCTTGTTTTGATGATAAAATGGATTTACCTTATTGCCTTGTTGTTTTCAGTCTTTGTTGATTATCATCGTCTCAGGCCATTTTGAAGCGTTTTTGGCGAGTTAGCGCTATTTTGGTGTTCAACTGCTTTTTTTAGAGTATAAAAAGTTACGAAACACTGTAAGAATCACGTCTAGAAATACGCCAAGATTAGCTTAGCTACCCGCGTGCATGTTACTGTACTTTTATCTCAAAACACAATAAAATGTATGTATGTATGTATGTATGTATCAGTTTCTACGTTGAGTTTTCTTTATCTTTAGCACTGGCATAAAAGAACTTGATAACTTAAAATCCTATCGTTACACCTTTTCCATGGCCATTAACTTCTTCTCTGTGAGAAAAAAAGGAAATAGAATCTTCCTTACCCTGTAAATGCGAAACAGATTACCCTTATTTGTAATCAGCAAAGCGCGACCGGCAAACATAAGAAAATGGTGGGAAAACAAGGTCACGTGGCCACTCACGGAGTTTATGTTTCACGCTAAAGCGGTGCTAAATCTCTCTGTAAGATTATCATAATTTCGTTTGAATACAAACACAGGTTTTTCCTCCTTAGAACACCCATGTTTTCCAATTTAACGGCGAAAACGTCGTATAAGATTTATTTTTCAATATATGATATGCCATTCAGTTTTATTTTTTGATTTGTAACAATTTCTCAGTTCCCTAACTTACCCGTTGGTTGGATCGCATTCTCTTACAGGCGGCCTAAGCTCTCTTTGAGAACCACACAAGGAACACAATTTGCATATCGATTTATAAGGATTTGTAAGGGATTTTCTACAAGATATCCATAGAAATAGTTAAAAGTGAAAATATTAAATAAAAATGGCTTACCTTATTCCATACGCGTGTTGTTTGCTCCTGGTGTCGTTATTTTACTGATTTCACTTCATTTAAGCGGTTTTTTTTTAATCCTGGTTCTCTACCACATAAAGAGAAGACAAGGCCGAACACTTCTGTCCGGACAGCCTCCCGAACGAAGTAAAAAATCCCAAGCTAAAATGTACCCACGGCCACAAATCTACCGCAGAATTCAAGGGCAAAGGTTGACCTTTCATTTCGATTCTCTAGCCACTCAATCTCAGCCCTGCGATCGACGCCAGGCGGCTCTTCGTGTCCTCAGTGAAACGCTAAAACATGGTAGACATCCACGTCATTTTAAACACGACACAACGACCGTTGAAATCGGCTTGGTAACCTCGTCATGTTGGCAACCAAGACTCGCGGGGTACTAGACTTCAACTTGTCAACAAAACTTCTTGTAAAACCCGGGGTCCCCTCAGGTCTAGTACCCCCGCGAGTCGGACAGAAGTGTTCGGTCTTGTCTTCTCTTTACGTGGCAGAGAACCAGGATTAAAAAAAACCCGCTTAAATAAAGTGAAATCGGTAAAATAACGACACCAGGAGAAAACAACACACGTATGGAATAAGGTAAGCCATTTTTATGTAATATTTTCACTTTTAACTATCTCTATAGATATCTTGTAGAAAATCCCATACAAATCCTTATAATCGATATGCAAATTGTGTTCCTTGTGTGGTTCTCAAAGAGAGCTTGGGCCGCCTGTGGTTCTCTTTGGTTTCGATCAAAATGGCTAATTTGCGATATTCGCAAAGCTCTATATGGCGCGTCATAAAGAGTGCGCAAAATTCTTATTCCATAATTTACTTATTATGTGTAAGTGCTTACACGCCGTAATAGATTAGACTCTAGATAAGGTTCCATATAGGAGAAAATAGCTTTCAACCGCATGTACCTCGCCATTCACAAACTTCAATGCTGGAGGCAAAGTATTTTGAAAAATTTGTAACTCGGTGAAAACTATATTTAGTGCAATCATTTGACCGTTAACGTAATGGTAAAAGGTCGATCTTAGATGCATGAAATAAGAATACGGCTTTACAAGCGTTCGACTTTTGTAGCTAAATTATGGAGGTCGGGGGGGATTGGGTGCTTTTGAGGTCACCTTTAAGAATATCTCGTAAAAGAATCAGACTGGTTCAAAATAAACGTGATATCTGTTCATGGGATATAAGTATCGACTTTCACAGAAGAAAAAAATCATGGAAATTGGTGAAGGTCCGAAATTTGCCTTGTCCGTTCTTAGGAGGACAGCCTCTTAACCTCTAAGTATGACTTCCCCGTCTAGGATTTGAATTCTGCATCTTCAGAGATTACTCTGTACAGTATTTCGAAACAAAACTTAAAAAAAGCGAATTGCTGGAAGCAAGCTTTCAGTTATTTATTCATGAATTCGTGGTAATCCGAAGATTAGGTAAATAGCATAATTCTTCTCTGAATGTGTCCCCTTTCTCGAGAGGAAAAAATATATTCATTCCCTGAGACACTTTTAATGTATTAAGGTCATCAGGAAAGTCCAGCTGTATTCTGCCTATCGACGTCTGCTTAAAAAAAATTAAATAAAGTCAAGCTCGAGTGGCAAGGAATGTTTGCATTGAGTCAACCCGGTTAGAGTCTGCAAGATGATACTGGATTTCTGCATTTTATCTTTTTACTTATATTCTTAGTTTCTAACTTCCTGTTACGTTTATGAACAACAAAACATTGCATCGCTTTTGAAGGTGAAGAAAATATATTTTCTTTGAAAGGTAAAGCTTTTCTTTTTTTCTTTATTGTATTATATTCTTATTAGTTATAAGTGGAGGTCGAATTGACAGTGGAAGAACAACAAAGTTAATCATAATTACACAAACATTGAACAGATGTTCATTAGATTTCTTAAGTCCAAATTGTTTTGCTCTCACCTAACAGTCACTTTCATATTTCCAACTAATAGATTCAAATTGTTGGGATATGTCCTGACTATTTATGTTACGGCAAGAAGCTCGAATTTTCGTATCAAGAGAAAGTGACATAAACCTCAAGCGCAATCATTTGTAAAGGAATCATCTCCTGTATCAAGAGGAGAAAAATGACTTATTCTCTCTTAAAAAGTAAAAAAATTTTATTCATAAATGGTCATCTGCAAAAGTCCAGCTACCGATGGAAGCGTACACCAAAATTGTTTGGGTGGTTTCGAGTTCACAAATGGTAAATTATATCATGGCGTCAATGGTCATTCGCAAAGAACACGTTTGTTGCTGAAATTCATTTGCTTTCATGATTTCACCGCTTTTGTGGTAACTTTTGGAAACGTTTGACAGCTTATAAGAAATAAAGATTGAGGGTTTGATATCCATTATCCTAGTCTACGATCCCGTACAACGTTTTATTCATTTTCAGTATTTTTTCCATTACCGCCTCATAAGATAATCACATTAGGGACCTTAAGTAGTCAGGAAGGAAAAAAAAAGGAACACTTTGATAAGAAAATAAATGAAATGAAATTTTTGTCACGTCCTTGTTGTCGTCGCCGTCGTGGTTGCTTCAGATTGTATTCTGCCAATTAACGTATTCTGCCAATTAACGTCTGCCGAGAAGATTTCGTGTAAATTGTCATTTTCATTTTTAAGCGACAAAATAAAAATGAAAGTCAAGCTCGAGTACAAGGAATGCTCGAGTCATTCACTCAAGTTTGAATCTCCGAGATAATACTTTTCTAATAACTTCATGTTTGCTTAATAATGATAGCTGTTGAACGTTGAAAAAAAGAATGAATGAAATGATACATCCCTTCCAAAGGTGTACCTTTCAAAAGAGAACAAAATATATTTCCTCTGAGAAGGTGAGAAAGGTTTTTTTTTTTACTATTTTTTTTTTTTTCATTATTCTTATAAGTCGTGAGGGAAATTCGAACCCGCAGCGGAAGACCAAAGTACTCTACGTTGGCAAAGTTTCACAGCCTTGTTCTAAATTGACACTCACCTGCCGTATTCACTCATTCACAATTATAATAATAATAATAATAATAATAATAATAATAATAATTAAAAGGCTAAGTTCTGTTACCTAAGTTTACCATCAAGCAGCGGCTCAAACTGTCAAGCAACAATATACAAGCCACAGGAAAAGAATTTAGGTATATTTGTTGCCAGGGAGATTTTTTTCTCCCTTCGTACGTGAGTCCTCCTTTGTTTTTTAATTACTCGCTCGCTGTTTAACCATAGCTGATGTGCGTCAACCGATGAGTTATGGTAATGGTGGGAGAGTACAGTCCAATTCGGTCTGTAAATATACAAGTGACAACAAAATCGGACAACCGCACAACAAAGAACACTCCAAATATTTTAAAGTGAATTACCTCTGGAAAGGTAAGGATAGTTCTGTTAACGGTTTTATGGAGGATGAATTTAAATTGAGATGTTCAGTTCATAGTGTACATTAGGCAAGAAAACAATCAAACAAGCGAAAGGGGAAAAATACATTTATTCCCGGTTAGTGACACACAAATGTGATTAAGACAGCTAAAATAAAATTAGGCAAGGCTGCTGAAGATTGAAAAATGGGACGGCGAAGGTAGCTCGATATATTTTTCATAAGCTAAGTTTTTTTTTAACGAAACAGTACACTACTGCGTGTGAAGAAATTCGCCTTACTTTCCCAAGATTCTGTAAAATTGCCTTAATATTTTTCATTGTTTTAAACAGGAAAAATGCTGCAGGAAATGGAATGTTTCATACTCTTCGCTCTCTTTACCACTCCGGATTGTGTTTCTGTAAATAACCATTGTGGAGCAAATAGCATGGGAGGTATGGCTACTAAGAATTTACGTTGTTAAGGGTATGTCAAAGTCAGCCCTCCATCCGGTTATCCCGTGTGCGATGAGAAATCACCTCCCAGAGTCTATCTACCACAGAAACGGAATGTTAAAAACAGAAGAAGAAAGGAATAATTGTTGGTTGCCTTGGGTACCACACCCGATTAAGGATCATAATATTTCGACGGCATTTACCTATTTAGCATTTTTTAGTATGACTTTCCCCTAGACTAAATTATTTATCTTCTACACTGTAATTGTTTGATATCAGCCCCCACCTATCGTGAGTGATAGAGCATTAGCTTCGACTATTTCTCGTAAAGGAAAAAAGGTCCGAAGAAATAAACTTTTGTGAAAAGGTAAATGACTGACTAGAAAAGGCTTTCAAGTTGAAGGCGAATTGACTGAATGACTCAGTTGCCTCCTTTAAATATGGAAAAGCTTGCCACCCGTTCTGCCTTTGAAGAACGAAGGACATAGCCTGCAGATTATATTTTTCATTGGCTTCTTTATTCCTTCTTCCTCCTTCAGATGATTGTCGAGTGATTGAATTCAAAGAAGGAACAAAAAACAAGATCTTAAAAAATTACGTTATTAGGACAGACCAAGTGCAAGACAAGGATATCTGTGAGTTGAGATGCTATCTTGAACCACACTGCGTGTCTTACAACTACGGTCCGCGGGGAGGTGGGACATTCACATGCGAGCTGAATAACATGACTCACTTACAAGTCTTCGATTTCTTCGAAGACAAAAACGGATTTTTATACACAGAGATTCTTGTAAGTACCTGACATCATTCAGTTTTAAATATAAGAATAAGAAGACTCTGATAAAAAATTTTATTTATTTATTCCTTCCTTCATTCATTAATTGATTATTTTTTAGTGATTTGTTCTATACATCGGTCCATTTCATTCTTACCTTTTCAGAATCCTTGTGAGAGCAATCCGTGTGCTAATCACGCCACATGTCAAGCGGGATTTGGTGACCATGGGTACCGCTGCCTATGTCCTGCTGGATATCAAGGAGTTCAGTGCGAAACAGGTGATAAAGAAAATTTCTCACGATAAAATGATGAGCTCAGATAACAGGCAAAATTATTTTGACTTAAAAGATGGGTAGAACGAGAGAGAGCAAGCAGGCAAAGGAGCGAACATGAAAGAAGAAAAATTGATAAGGCCACTTTTATAGATTTGGACGAAATATCTCATAAAGGAGGGTTCTTAACCTATGATTGCTTTCTTCATAAATTTTGTGTAAGTGTTGATGAATGCACATCGGGAAAATACAATTGTTCCGTAGAGCACAGATGTGTCAATAATTTGGGAGTAAGTGCTCATGTAAACCTGGATTTAACGGCGATGGAAAAACTTGCCAAGGTGAGAATTTTAAACAATGAAAGAGACCGTAACGACGAAAGAAAAACAGGCACAAACATGTAGACCAACAACAATGGTTTTGACAGTGGTCTTACATATCGAAAAAAAAGATCCGTACATGTATTATCTGGTCAGCTGCCAGAGATTGTTAAAAAAACGTCGATGAAAAAACTCTGTTATTGATAAGGAGTTAAATGCTTTTCATCAAACATGCACGTAAAGCTCGTTTTGCTCTCTTCCAGATATCGACGAATGCAATGGTGATAACTTGCCTTGTGACGTAAAGAGAGGTATCTAATACCGCAGTTCAAATAATATGAACTTCATATATTTCATTGTATCTGATTTATCCCTTTCACGGGTTTATTACGAATCAACTTAACGGCCTGCTCCCAGTTGGCTTGTTAGCTCAATTGGTAGAGCGCTGCACTAGTATCGCAGAGGTCAGTGGTTCGAGTCCCGTACAGGCCTGATTTTTTTCAGGTCTGATTTTCGTTATTGCTTAAATAGCGCTTTCTACTGCGAGGATCGTGCATCATACGTAAATACTAGAACTTATTTAGGTAACGTACGTACCCTCAGGTCATAGTTTACCTTACCTCACCTTTCCTTCCCTAGTCATGCCTTCCCTTTCTCGTTATAGTGAAAGGGGCGTTCATCTGGTCAAAAGAAATGCAATTAGGACACCTTTCACGCCCATTGATATTTGTCAAAAAGTCCCTTCCGGAGAAAATGGAACGTTCTGTTTTAATTGTTATAGGAAAGTTTTTCAATTTTAAGAGGACTTTTTTTTATCTTACCCCCTAACACAATTTTTAAAACCTACCAATTTTCTTACCAGACAACTGGAAAAAGATTAACATCAGTCCTGTCTGTTTTGGGACAAAACATGACGACTACGGATCCTTTGAAATCCGGGAAGCTGGTAAAATCTTCACATTTAAACTTGTACACACAAGTGGCTCCGTGACATGCAGCTACAGAAACTTTAATGGAACAAAGTGGGGATGCTCAATTCCATTTTACGGTAACGATAACTTAATGACGGTGATAACTTACAGCAACAAAAGTGTTCTTCCACTTGCTGAGTTCGTGAAAAGCAACAAACAGTATCTTTACCAACTCAGCGATACTGATGTGAACTCTCCCACGCTTGTGTTCAACCTGCTCCCCACCCCACTGGTCGTATCGGTCGGACAGCAGTTCCAAGTATGGTATGGACAAGACTTGGCTGATTTTAGCGAGGAGAATAATGCTGGCAAGACATGCACAGACGTTCATGCTTTGTACCCTTCAAATTGATTTTATTCTGAGATTAAATCTAGATTTATCAAACTCCGAAAAACGAGATGGACATTATAAATGTTCCTCATATATCACCGGGGTGTAAGAAAGACACTAAGTAAATTAGACGTGAGATAACTAAACTTGAAACTGCATCGGTTAAGGGTCTTTTATGGTTTGTCGAAAAGTATTTGAAATCTCAAAGTTATTGATTATACCATAATATTTCTGGTGTCTACGGATTTCCTATTTTAGTTAGATAACTAGCTTTGGCAGAGACCTGAGGGCGATCGACCTCGTAGTACAACCCTTTAACATTGACTCACAAAAATATCTCGTATCTTGCTGATCCATTTATAAAGCATGATTAGATTGAAGAGTGAAGTACGATATACAGATCATTAAAATGTAGTGCTTTTATTTCTTAAATGCTGTGGTAAACATTCAATATAGTATATCTCTCACTATTATTTGTAGTAAATGGTCAATTCAAACAAAGATACGCGCATATACCAAAATGTTGAATATAATAGTCTTTTAAGTTCTCCTGAGCATGCTTGAAACGGTGTCAAAAAGTGACTTTGTTGAGAATATACCGAAAAGTTTTCAAAACTTGCTCACCATCGGCTCAGACAATAACATCACACATCATCTCACTGGGAAGCCTTAGTAGGGGACGAACAGACTGTCAGTAGGCGTCTGATTAACAACTATTTACCTCAGTCTCGGTGGTTAATGGTGGCTATTTACCGAGCCGTGAAGCGGCGAGGTAAATATCCACCGCTAACCACCGACACTGAGGTGAATAGTTGTTTTAGTATAGACTAAAACAGTGTGGTAATATACACCACCGTCGTTAATTTGAGTGATTTCTTCGCTTGTTACGGATGCAAACCGGGTCGCCTCCGAGTTGCTCGGAGGTAAATAGCAAAGGATATTCGGAGTTTGACTAGCCAATCAGAGCGCGCCTTCAACGCTATCCATTATTTTAGTATATACTAAAATATTTTATTTACTTCAGCTAAGTGAGTGACCTGAAAGATTATTTATAAGCTAAATATTATGCACGAAATCATTTAAATGCCAGATCACTTTCACAGAATCAACCAATAAAATCACGAGAAACGATGACTCCAACACAATGGAAATATACCAGTCAGTGCTCAGGAACAAAGCAATCGAAGGTGATGGATGATTTAAATGGAATTCTAGAAGTATAAAATGTTTAATATATCAGGCAATTATAAATCCTAAGTAGACCAAGGAGCCAGACGTTTTTGTTTGTCGTAATGCCGTCCTCCATAGGCTAAGTTACGTTGTTCACCGAACCAGAAAGTACAATTTAGCATTTTTCTAGCCTGTTCGGTAAATTCTAGTGGTCTAATAACGTTCAGTTCAGTAGAACAGCATGCATTTAATTGCCAAGAAGGAGATTTAAAGATATCTATGTAGTCATATTACCAATATGCATAACGTGAGTTAACCTTTGTAAATAATTATATAATAATTCGATATGTAATAGAAATTACCAGAGTCAATATTGGGTAGATACTCCATTTTTTTTTCTGACATTATCCTTCATTGAACAGATAATAATGTTGATCTAGTTGATGAATTTTAATGACCTAACATCAAAAAACACTTGTTGGCTTGAATCATCTGGGTAGAGAGTGTGCTGTAATTGAACGTAGTTTTACTAGAATTAAGAAACCTTCTTCCCCATGTAAAAAACCCCAACAAAACAAAGAACCGACCACACGTTTCAATTCTTGTTTTTTCTTCAGTGCTTGACAGCCTTATTAGAGCGTAGAGATTAGACATTAATTAATCTCACGATTGAAAGATTATCTAGGTGTTACAGCAGGATTAGATATCTTGTTTTCACATGACCGCCATTTTGGGAATTCTAGCAGGACTGGAAAAAGACGTACTTTACCGGTCTCTCATGAACTCAGAATTATGATTCCATTGTTTGCGATGAGAATTGATTATCTTCGATGAATAAATTCGTTTAAGCAATACACGTGCCGATTAAATTCAACTTTGCGTCATATGCATTGTATTTATGATCCTGACTTATGCTTTTCAAAATTCTAAAATCTTTAGTCATGTGTTATAGTACCTACTTTTAAATTGAATTTTAATTTATGCGGAATACTTGTAAATTAGTTGGTGTGTCATGCCATTATGTAATGTTACAACTAAAGAGTTAGGCGTACGACACAATAAACTTGTTTTGTATTGTTATATGACATGTATAAAAAAAATAACAGAACTATTTGGAAGCACGTTTCAAATAATTTTTACAGCATGAATTTCTAGTGACCATATATAAATGGCTTGTCGTCCAGTTAACTCTCGCCAAACCCATCGCCTTCTGCTCATTACAAAGCAATGGTTTTCAACTCAGCATTATTTCAAATATCTCAATTTTAGTTTTTTTTTAATCTAGTTTTAGCACAAACTTATCCTGGAATCTATAAGAATGGAACACGGCGAAGGATTTTCATTCGCTCTCGTACAGTATGTCATCATTTGTTTCTTACGTGAAGTATTTATGCCCGAATCAGACTGAACGTAGTTTTATACAAATGATATCATTATTATCCGTGACCCGTGAAAAGCTATCTTTATGCGTAGAAATTTTAGAGGAAGAATCAGCACCACACCTTTCTGAAAATGGTTGTAAAGTTCCTCTTATTTGACACCTTTTTGGCTAGTGCGTACCTCAGTTACAGCTGATGACGACTAGCTTTGCGTTTAGGCTTACTTTCCACCATGGTTTCACCGAGTCGCGTTAGCGAAATATCGTTTATCGATTAGAAAAGGATGATTGATTAAGTTTTGTCTATTGGATACACCGTTACTTCCTCTAAAGATATCGAAAACTGAAGGCAGAGAGTCGAGTTAATCTTCAGCTGCCTTGACTGAACTTTCAGAGTTCGGTTTTTAGTCAAATTGAAATGAGTACAAAGAATGAATCAATAGGCTTAAATTAGAAGTACTCTCACACTGTACGCGAATCCTTTTTAATATTGCAAGAAAGTGAGAGAGAGAATAAAAAGAAGGCAGTCTTAAGAGTCAGTTCTTAGAACAAACAACATATATCAACCAAAAAATATAGAAAGTATCATCAAGCAGATTTGCTTTAATTAATAAATAATTACTTTGTATAATTGACGTTAGTTTTACTTCATAATGTAGGGAACAATCCTCGCGTTTCCTTCATATCAATGAAACCCAAAATCATGCTAAACCAACATCGAATCCTGTGCAAAATATTCGATAAAGAAAGGCAAGAGTAATTATGTTAAAAGTCTTCTTGCATCACATAAATATGATGTCATGCTCTATCTACAAACTCCATATTTTGCACAATTTCGCTCCCTTCAAAATCAACAGCAAATAATTATGCAAGACTTAAACGTCTGAATTATGATCAACTCAAAGAATGAAATATTTCTTATTCAATCAAATTCTTTGTCTTCTCTTCACTTGCGTATGGAAGCTTGTTGAAGTGATGTTTGTATTAAACAAGAGATAATACTTTTCTAA
This sequence comes from Stylophora pistillata, assembly GCF_964205215.1. Classification (NCBI taxonomy): domain Eukaryota; kingdom Metazoa; phylum Cnidaria; class Anthozoa; order Scleractinia; family Pocilloporidae; genus Stylophora; species Stylophora pistillata. The sequence goes on from NC_142523.1 coordinate 13,738,580, forward strand.
TAACTTCATGTTTGCTTAATAATGATAGCTGTTGAACGTTGAAAAAAAAAAGAATGAATGAAATGATACATCCCTTCGAAGGTGTACCTTTCACAAGAGAATATATTTCCTCTGAGAAGGTGAGAAAGGCTTTTTTTCTAATTTTCTTCTTTTTATTATTCTTATAAGTCGTGAGGGAAATTCGAACTCGCAGCGGAAGACCAAAGTACTCTACGTTGGCAAAGTTTCACAGCCTTGTTCTAAATTGACACTCACCTGCCGTATTCACTCTTTCGCAATTATAATAATAATAATAATAAAACGCTAAGTTCTGTTCCCTAAGTTTACCATCAAGCAGCGACTCAAACTGTCAAGCAACAATATACAAGCCACAGGAAAGGAATTTAGGTACATTTGTTGCCAGGGAGATTTTTTTTCTCTCTTCGTACGTGGGTCCTCCTTTGTTTTTTAATTACTCGCTCGCTGTTTAACCATAGCTGATGTGCGTCAACAGATGAGTTATGGTAATGGTGGGAGAGTACAGTCCAATTCGGTTAGCAAATATACGAGTGATAACAAAATCGAACAACCGCACAACAAAGAACACCCCAAATATTTTAAAGTGAATTACCTCTTGAAAAGTAAGGATAGTTCTGTTAACGGTTTTATGGAGGGTGAATTTAAATTGAGATGTTCAGTTCGTAGTGTGCATTAGGCAAGAAAACAATCAAACAAGCGAAAGTGGAAAAATACATCCATTTATTCCCGGTTAGTGACGCACAAATGTCATTCAAGATAACTAAAATAAAATTTGGCCAGGCTGCTGAGGATTGAAAAATGGGACGACGAAGGTAGCCAGATATATTTTTCAAAAGATAAGTTTTTTTTAACGAAACAGTACACCACTGCGTGTGAAGAAATTCGCCTTACTTCCCAAGATTCAGTAAAATTGCCTTAATATTTTTCATTGTTTTAAACAGGAAAAATGCTGCAGGAAATGGAATGTTTCATACTCTTCGCTCTCTTTACCAGTCCGGATTGTGTTTCTCTAAGTAACCAGCGTGGAGCAAATAGCATGGAAGGTACGGCTCCTAAGAATTTACGTTGTTAAGGGTATATCAAAGTCAGCCCTCCATCCGGTTATGCAGTGTGCGATGAGAAATCACCTCCCAGAGTTTATCTACCACAGAAACGCAATGTTAAAAACAGAAGAAGAAAGGAATAATTGTTGGTTGCCTTGGGTACCACAACCGATTCAGGATCGTAATATTTCGACGGCATTTACCTATTTAGCATTTTTTAGTATGACTTTCCCCAGACTAAATTATTTATCTTCTACACTGTAATTGTTTGATATCAGCCCCCACCTATCGTGAGTGATAGAGCATTAGCTTCGACTATTTCTCGTAAAGGAAAAAAGGTCCGAAGAAATAAACTTTTGTGAAAAGGTAAATGACTGACTAGAAAAGGCTTTCACGTTGAAGGCGAATTGACTGAATGACTCAGTTGCCTATAAATATGGAAAAGCTTGCCATCTGTTCTGCTTTGAAGAACGAAGGACATAGCCTGCAGATTATATTTTTCATTGCCTTCTTTATTCCTTCTTCCTCCCTCAGATGATTGTCGAGTGATTGAATTCAAAGAAGGAACAAAAAACAAGATCTTAAAAAATTACGTTATTAGGACAGACCAAGTGCAAGACAAGAATATCTGTGAGTTGAGATGCTATCTTGAACCACACTGCGTGTCTTACAACTACGGTCCGCGGGGAGGTGGGACATTCACATGCGAGCTTAATAGCATGACTCACTTACAAGTCTCCGATTCCTTCGAAGACAAAAACGGATTTTTATACACAGAGATTTTTGTAAGTACCTGACATAATTCAGTTTTAAATTTAAGAATTAATAAGGAAACTCTGATAAAGTGTTATTTATCTATTCCATCAATCATTTATTAATTGATTATTTTAATATTGATTCGTTCTATACATTGGTCCATTTTATTCTTACCTTTTCAGAATCCTTGTGAGAGCAATCCGTGTGCTAATCACGCCACATGTCAAGCGGGATTTGGTGACTATGGGTACCGCTGCCTATGTCCTGCTGGATATCAAGGAGTTCAGTGCGAAACAGTTGATAAAGAAAATTTCTCACGATAAAATGATGAGCTCAGATAACAGGCAAAATTATTTTGACTTAAAAGATGGGTAGAAGGAGAGAGAGCAAGCAGGCTAAGGAGCGAGCATGAAAGAAGAAACATTTATAAGGCCACTTTTATAGATTTGGACGAAATATCTCATAAAGGAGGGTTCTTAACCTATGATTGTTTTATTCTTAAATTTTGTGTAAATGTTGATGAATGGACATCGGAAAAATACAATTGTTCCGTAGAACACAGATGTGTCAATAATTTGGGAGTAAGTGCTCATGTAAACCTGGATTTAATGGCGATAGAGAAACTTGCCAAGGTGAGAATTTTAAACAATGAAAGAGACAGTAGCGACGAAAGAAAAACAGGCACACACATGTAGACCAGCAACAATGGTTTTGACAGTTGGTCTTACATATCGAAAAAAAGGTCAGTACATGTATTATCTGCTGGTCAGCTGCCAGAGATTGTTAAAAAACGTCGATGAAAAAACTCTGTTATTGATAAGGAGTTAAATGCTTTTCATCAAACATGCACGTAAAGCTCGTTTTGCTCTCTTCCAGATATCGACGAGTGCAATGGTGATAACTTGCCTTGTGACGTAAATACGCACTGTGCAAACACTTATGGCTCTTTCACATGTACGTGCAAACAGGGATACACTGGAAATGGGCTCATTTGTACAGGTTTGATTAATGAAGAGCTGGCTTCGCTTTCCTTAGATTATTCCTTTTCCCAATTATCCGGGTATGGGGCCACTAACGATAGCTTCCCTGCGAACTCGACTTTTTGCCATACATTTTAATTCATTTCAAGAAATGTCTATGTCTTCATGATTATTATTTCTTCTGAATTGGCATGGATTTGATTCTTCTCCTGGCCCCCTGATGATTCAAAACTTTGTCCTGTCAGGTGAGTTTTTCCAAGCTTTCCTCATGGTAAGGGCAATGCAGTTCCATTTCGTTACCCTGATGTAATACCCAATTATCAAAACTGGTGCGTCACCGCAATGGCTGTTCCACTGAGAAACTATTGACTCCCAGACTCAGGCAGATGATCCTATGCCTGCGTTTGGAAGGGGCCTGAAGATTCGAAAGGGTGAAATACGTTTCGACCGGATAAACATTGAAAAAAAAAATCATGATAAAGAAGCGATGGTAAAAAACTTGAGTGAAAATGTGTGGGTGATAAATGAGCTTAATCAATCTTAGATGTTGACGAATGCCCATTGGAGAAACATGATTGTTCCTATCTTCTTCGTAGCTTGCCTAAAGAGTGCCTTGAGTCTTACCTTTTTTCTTTTCGTCTACATTCTTTTAAGATATCGATGAGTGTAAAGATGGCAGCCACGAGTGTCACTTTGCTGCCGATTGTGCAAACATCGCTGGATCATTTGACTGCAGTTGTAAGTCTGGACACCTTGGAGACGGACGGCACTTTTGCTCAGGTACATCCTATCTCTAACTAAATACTAGAACTTATTTAGGTAACGTATGTATCCTCAGGTCATAGTTTACCTTACCTCACCTTTCCTTCCTTAGTCATGCCTTACCTTTCTCGTTATAGTGAAAGAGGCGTTCATCTGGTCACAAGAAATGCAATTATGACACCTTTCACGCCCACTGATATTTGTCAAAAAGTCCCTTCCGGAGAAAATGGAATATTCTGTTTTAATTGTTATAGAAAATTTTTTCAATTTTAAGAGGACTTTTTTTGGATCTTACCACCTAACACAATTTTTATAACCTATCAATTTTCTTACCAGACAACTGGAAAAAGATTAACATCAGTCCTGTCTGTTTTGGGACAAAACATGACGACTACGGATCCTTTGAAATCCGGAAAGCTGGTAAAATCTTCACATTTAAACTTGTACACATAAATGGCTCCGTGACATGCTACTACGGAAACTTTAATCCAACAAAGTGGGGATGCTCAATTCCTTATTACGGTAACGATAACTTAATGACGGTGATAACTTACAGCAACAAAAGTGTTCTTCCACTTCCTGAGTTCGTGAAAAGCAACAAAGAGTATTTTTACCAACTTAGCGGTGCTGATGTCAACTCTCCCACGCTTGTGTTCAACCTGCTCCCCACCCCACTGGTCGTATCGGTCGGACAGCAGTTCCAAGTATGGTATGGACAAGACTTGGCTAATTTTACCGAGGAGAATAATGATGGCAAGACATGCACAGACGTTCATGCTTTGTACCCTTCAAATTGATTTCATTCTGAGATTAAATCTAGATTTATAAAACTCCGAAAAACGAGATGGACATTATAAATGTACCTCACATATCACCGGGGTGTAAGAAAGACACTAAGTAAATTAGACGTGAGATAACTAAACTTGAAACTGCATCGGTTAAGGGTCTTTTATGGTTTGTCGAAAAGTATTTGAAATCTCAAAGTTATTGATTATACCATAATATTTCTGGTGTCTACGGATTTCCTATTTTAGTTAGATAACTAGCTTTGGCAGAGACCTGAGGGCGATCGACCGCGTAGTACAACCCTTTAACATTGACTCAGAAAAATATCTCGTATCTTACTGGTCCATTTATAAAGCATGATTAGATTGAAGAATGAAGTACGATGTACAGATCATTAAATTGTAGTGCTTTTATTTCTTAAATGCTGTGGTAAACATTCAATATAGTATATCTCTCACTATTTTTGCAGGAAATGGTCAATTCAAACAAAGATACGCGCATATACCAAAATGTTGAATAGTCTTTTAAGTTCTCCTGAGCATGCTTGAAATGGTGTCAAAAAGTGTCTTTGTTGAGAATATACCGAAAAGTTTTCAAAACTTGCTCACCATCGGCTCAGACAATAACATCACAGATCATCTCACTGGGAAGCCTTAGTAGGGGACGAACAGACTGTCAGTTGGCGTCTGATTAACAACTAATCACCGAAGTGGAGGTGGTTAGTGGTGGCTATTTACCGAGCCGTGAAGCGGCGAGGTAAATATCCACCGCTAACCAGCGACACTGAGGTGAATAGTTGTTTTAGTATATACTAAAACAGTGAGGTAATATACACCACCGTCGTTAATTTGAGTGATTTCTTCGCTTGTCACGGATGCAAACCGGGCCGCCTCCGAGTTGCTCGGAGGTAAATAGCAAAGGATATTCGGAGTTTGACTAGCCAATCAGAGCGCGCCTTCAACGCTATCCATTATTTTAGTATATACTAAAATATTTTATTTACTTCAGCTAAGTGAGTGACCTGAAAGATTATTTATAAGCTAAATATTATGCACTAAATCTTTTAAATGCCAGATCACTTTCACAGAATCAACCAATAAAATCACGAGAAACGATGACTCCAACACAATGCAAATATACCAGTCAGTGCTCAGGACCAAAGAAATCGAAGATGATGGATGATTTAAATGGAATTCTAGTAGTATAACTGAAATGTTTAATATATCAGGCAATTATAAATCCTAAGTAGACCAAGGAGCCAGACGTTTTTGTTTGTCGTAATGCCGTCCTCCATAGGCTAAGTTACGTTGTTCACCGAACCAGAAAGTACAATTTAGTATTTTTCTAGCCTGTTCGGTAAATTCTAGTAGTCAAATAACGTTCAGTTCAGTAGAACAGCATGCATTTCATTGCAAATAAGGAGATTTAAAGATTTCCATGTAGTCTTATTACCAATATGCATAACGTGAGTTAACCTTTGTAAATAATCATATAATAATTCGATATGTAATAGAAATTACCAGAGTCAATATTGGGTAGATACTCCATTTTTTTTTTTCGAGAAGCCTACATTATCCTTCAATGACCAGAGAATAATGTCGATCTATTCGATTAATTTGAATGACCTAACATCAAAATACACTTGTTGGCTTGAATCATCTGTGTAGAGTGTGTGCTGTAACTGAAAGTAGTTTTACTAGAATTAAGAAACTTTCTTCCCCATGTAAAAAACCCCAACAAAACGAAGAGCCGACCGCACGTTTCAATTCTTGTATTTTCTTCAGTGCTTGACCGCCTTATTAGATCTTATTAATCAATCAATCAATCAATTTAATTAACGTGGTCAGAACGCTTAGCTAAAAGCTAGTTTACAGGTACGCCACGAAATAAAAGGAGAAAAGGAAATTATAAAGCCTTGTAAAGGTATATAAATTTCAATAAATTAAGAATTAAGAACTAGCTAATATTAAAATATAATAATTTAATAATGTAGTCACCGAGTTGACTATATAAAATTTAAAATGTAATCATTAAAAACAGGAAATATAATTAAAGATAGATCCTCACCGCGCTAGAGTCCCGTGAGATCTAATGTTTTTAAGTAACTTTTAAAAGTAGTAAATGTTTGTATCTTTCGAGACTCGTCCGGTAAAGCGTTCCATAGTTTCGATGCAGCATATCTCCATGATCTTAACCTGAAGGTTGTTGATTTTACTTTTGGGAGGTCCAGTATTGTGGTGCCCCTAAGATCGTAAGTGGAGCACCTAACTGTTATAAGATCACGTAAGCTTTTTGGTCCTGCATCACTTGTTAATATCTTAAAGACAGTGGACAAAATTTTCGCTAATCGCTGTTCACGAAGACTTGAGAGACCGATACGCTTACAAAGTTCCTCATAAGGCGAGGACTTATCTCTAAAAACAAAACGGAGCGCACGTTTGTTCACCAACTCTAACTTGTCAGCTGACTTCTTGTTACAGAAGTGCCACGTTTCGGAGCAGTAATTGAAGTGTGGTAAAATGAAGGCTTTGTAAAGATCCCTTCTAGTCTCAAAAGACAACATTTTCTGCATCCTTTTATAGATTAGACATTAATTAATCTCACGATTGAAAGATTATCTAGGTGTTACAGCAGGATTAGATATCTTGTTTTCACATGACCGCTATTTTGGGAATTCTAGCAGGACTGGAAAAAGACGTACTTTTACCGGTCTCTCATGAACTCAGAATTATGATTCCATTGTTTGCGATGAGAATTGATTATCTTCGATGAATAAACTCGTTTGAGCAATACACGTGCCGATTAAATTCAAATTTGCCTCATATGCATTGTATTTATGATCCTGACTTATGCTTTTCAAAATTCTAAAATCTTTAGTCATGAATTATAGTACCTACTTTTAAATTGAATTTTAATTTATGCGGAATACTTGTAAATTAGCTGGTTTGTCATGCCATTATGTAATGTTATAACTAAATAGTTAGGCGTATGACACAATGAACTTGTTTGTATTGTTATATGACATGTATAAAAAAAATAACATAACCATTTGGAGGCACGTTTCAAATAATTTTTAAAGCATGAATTTCTAGTGACCATATTTAAATGGCTTGTCGTCCAGTTAACTCTCGCCAAACCCATCCCCTTCTGCTCATTACAAAGCAATGGTTTTCAACTCAGCATTATTTCAAATATCTCTATTTTAGTTTTTTTTTTGTATCTAGTTTTAGTACAAAGTTATCCTGGAATTTATAAGAATGGAACACAGCGAAGTATTTTCATTAGCTCTCGTACAGTATGTCATCATTTGTTTCTTATGTGAAGTATTTATGCCTGAATCAGACTGAACGTAGTTTTGTACAAATGATATAATTATTATCCGTGACCCGTGAAAAGCTATCTTTATGCGTAGAAATTTTAGAGGAAGAATCGGCGCCACACCTTTCTGAAAACACAGGCGGCCCAAGCTCTCTTTGAGAACCACACAAGGAACACAATTTGCATATTTATAAGGATTTGTATGGGATTTTCTACAAGACATCCACAGAGATAGTTAAAAGTAAAGATATTAAATAAAAATGGCTCACCTTGTTCCATACGTGTGTTGTTTGCTCCTGGTGTCATTATTTTACCGATTTCACTTGATTTAAGCGGTTTTTTTTAATCCTGGTTTTCTACTACATAAAGAGAAGACAAGGCCGAACACTTCTTTCCGGACAGCCTGCCGAACGAAGTAAAAAATCCTAAGCTAAAATGTACCCACGGCCACAAATCCACCGCAGAATTCAAGGGCAAAGGTTGATCTTTCATTTCAATTCTCTAGCCACACAATTTCATCCCGGCGATCGGCGCCAGGCGGCTCTTCGTGTCCTCAGTGAAACGCTAAAACGATGGTAGACGTCCGAGTACATTTCAACCACGACACAACGACCGTTGGAATCGGCTTGGTAACCTCGTCATGTTGGCAAGCCAAGACTCGCGGGGGTACTAGACCTCAACTTGTCAACAAAACTTCTTCTACAACCGCGCAGCATCTTGTTTACAAAATTCAAAGTATAAAAATCGTATAGAACGGTTTTGCGAAATGGCTCCGAAAAAACGTAACGTCAACGGCGAAAGCTCTACAGAAACCGAGGAGATACATTCATTTTTTATAAGCCATAAAATGAATGAACAGTTGACGCAACGCCGCGATCATACGCTTGACAAGCAATGCCGCTCGAACATATCACACCGATCTTCTTTCCCACACATTTCGCCTTTCCAATGAATGCTTTTCCGACCTCGCTTTTACCAACGCCAGCCTGGCCAGTAATCAATAAATTGTGACCTTTAAACGCAAAGTCCACTATTTGACTCTGGTCCACATTCAACTTTACCCTGAAGTATTAACTCAAAATACAACATCACCTCGTGATCGCTTGTAATGAAGAAACTACAACATGCGAATATATTGGAAAACTTGAAATTTTTAAGAGCGGGAGACATCCATCGATCCATCCATACACACATACATACATACATACATACATACATACATACATACATACATACATACATGAGAAAAAAAAAACAACGTAAACCCTGAATTCAAATACTTACATGATTGAAAAGAAATAACAAGTTGACCAGCTACATTTCTTCCTGGGTTTCCTCCGAGTTTTGCAAAAATTTCGCACGTGCAAACAAGATGCTGCGCGGTTTTGATTGGGTGCTTGAGACAATGGTACATTTTAGGTTCGACCTGAGGGGACCCCGGGTTGTAGAAGAAGTTTTTGTTGACAAGTTGAGGTCTAGTACCCCCGCGAGTCTTGGTTTGCCAACATGACGAGGTTACCAAGCCGATTCCAACGGTCGTTGTGTCGTGGTTGAAATGTACTCGGACGTCTACCATCGTTTTAGCGTTTCACTGAGGACACGAAGAGCCGCCTGGCGCCGATCGCCGGGATGAAATTGTGTGGCTAGAGAATTGAAATGAAAGATCAACCTTTGCCCTTGAATTCTGCGGTGGATTTGTGGCCGTGGGTACATTTTAGCTTAGGATTTTTTACTTCGTTCGGCAGGCTGTCCGGAAAGAAGTGTTCGGCCTTGTCTTCTCTTTATGTAGTAGAAAACCAGGATTAAAAAAAACCGCTTAAATCAAGTGAAATCGGTAAAATAATGACACCAGGAGCAAACAACACACGTATGGAACAAGGTGAGCCATTTTTATTTAATATCTTCACTTTTAACTATCTCTGTGGATACCTTGTAGAAAATCCCATACAAATCCTTATAAATATGCAAATTGTGTACCTTGTGTGGTTTTCAAAGAGAGCTTGGGCCGCCTGTGCTGAAAATAGTTGTAAAGTGCCTCCTACTTGACGCCTTTTTGGCTAGTGACGACTTGCTTTGCATTCAGGCTTACTTCCCACCATGATTTCATCGAGTCGCGTTAGCGAAATATCGTTTATCGATTAGAAAAGGATGATTGATTAAGTTTGGTCTCTGGGATACACCGTTACTTCCTCTGAAAATATCGAAAACTGAAGGCAGAGAGTCGTATTAATGTTCAGCTGCCTTGACTGAACTTACAGAGTTCGCTTTTTACTCAAATTGAAATGAGTACAAAGAATGAATCAATAGGCTTAAATTAGATGTCCTCCCACACTGTTAGCGAATCCTTTTTAATATTGCAAGGAAGTGAGAGAGAGAATAAAAAAAGCAGTCATAAGAGTCAGTTCTTTGAACAAACAACATATATCAACCAAAAAATATAGAAAGTATCGTCAATCAGATTTGCTTTAATAAATAATTACTCAGTCTAATTGACGTTAGTTTTACTTCATAATATAGGAAATAATTCTCGCGTTTCCTGCATATCTATAAAATCCAAAATCATTCTAAACCAACATCGAATCGTATGTAAAATATTCGTTAAAAAAAAGGCAAGATTAATGATAAAAGGCTTCTTGCATAACACAAATATGATGTCATGCTCTACCTACAAACTCCATCTTTTGCAACGAGTTCGGTCCCTTCAAAATCAACAGCAAATAATTTTGCAAGACTTAAACGTCTGAATTATGATCAACTAAAAAAATGAAATCCCTCTTATTAATCAAATTTTTTGTCTTCTCTTCACTTGCTTATGGAAGCTTGTTGAAGTGTTGTTTGTATTAAACTGACATTTTTTTATTCTACTCTGGTTTAAAGATTTAACCCGGCGAAATTACAATTCATCGACCCGTTGAGTCGATGAATTGTAATTTCGGTTACATTCATGAAATCTTTGAACCAGAGTAGCATTAAAGCATGCCTGATTGTTCACCTGGTTGCTGTGTGAGCTTAGATATAACTGACATTTTTTTGTTCCATTTTGTCAACCTTTCATGTGTTTTAGGTACGAATTTGATGATTTTTGAGGATATCGCATGGATTTTAAAGTAAATTGAACGGGGGTCAGTCATCGCTAATTAACAATTGGTTCATGCTTTAGCGTGCACTATCGAGTTATGGAGCACGCGGGAAGTTTGGAGAGCACGAAAGAAGCGTAAGAGTTGCCCGAGGCGATAGCCGAGGGAAACTCTAGCTTCTTGAGTGCTCTCCAAACTTCCCACGTGCTCCATAACTCGATAGTGCACAGCTGAAAGCATGAACCAATTGTTTTAGAACATAGCCGGTGGAATTGTGCATCAAATCCGACGCGAAAAACGGAAAACAATATCAGTTGAAGCGAATCGTGACGGCGCTGTATCCGAGTCTCCTTTTCCTTTGTTTTTCTCTCTTTCTGCCTCATTTAAGAGCTCTAGTCTAAGGGAAAAGGTCGAAACATTGTCTTCGTTTCCGGACTAGTAGGCCGAGTTTCTGTTTGTATCCATTATTGTCGCGAAATATATTATTTTTCCCCGCGCTAACAATGGCCGCTCGCGCGAAAAAAAAAGTTCTGGCGAAGCCGGATTTGCTGACGCTATCAGCGTGCACTATCGGGATTTTGAGCACGCTCACGTATAATGAATTTAATTGCGCAACTCTGCTAGCTATGTTCTAACAGATTATAAAAGGGGGGGGGGCTGCAGAAAAGGACTTTGAATAAATAAGGATCATCAGAATATTAAAGAGCCTTAGGGAATCAGGTAAACGACCTGAGTCTCCTCCCCCCCATCCTCTCCCTAAATAATAAAATTCGTCACGAGTGTTAGAGCTCTGTTTGGGAATCTAGTTTTTGCAGAACACAATCCGCAACCTTATCAGCATGTCTCAGCTCAACATGGAGTTTTCCTTCTAAAATTCTCACATATTTTCCAGCTGCACACTTCAAGCCTCGGGGGGATCTAGGAGTTGCTGAATATAACAAACAATTTATGCGTAAGTTTCTTTAAAATTATTTTTCATTCGTAGTTGTATACATGTTCCTCATTTGATCCCAAAGTCGCCTTTTGTCGGTCGGGTACCAACACTCTCACGAGGAATTATTTTAGCTGCTTGCTCGCCCATAAAGTTTTCTTATGCGATGGTTATTTCACTAGTTTAGCAAAAAGCAACGAGGCATCATATGCATATAAAAGTAATAGGGCTCGGTTGAGAACAACCTCTCGCCTTACATTGGTGACAAGACATATCTTGTTTTTTTTTTGCTGAGAATTCACGAGTCTTCTAATTATGTTTATAATTATGTCAGCAAGTCTTGTATCATTGGGGAGCGGAGGTAATTGAATTCTTAATTTGTCACTAGTTTGTGCAGATGGGGGGAAGGGGAGAGGGAGAAACATAGGTGGGAGGCAGGGGGGTCACAGCCTCCCGGCACCTCCTGTACCATATGTTTTCCCGCCTCCCGTACTTTTGTGCCCCTCTGACTCCTGATCATTATTCTCTTCATTGTATTGCTCCCCTCTCCAGTTCAAAAAAACGGATCAGAAGAACTCAAAACTTCGCTCAACGTTTCACAAACGAAAAAATTGTGTTAAAGAATTCAGATGTTAACCAATGAGAGTCACATCGATTAACGTAATTATCAACTGCAATTACCTCTCCTTATAACTTTCCGAGTTACTTTTTGTGAAGAATTATTAGATGACAAATTGTTTTAAGGCCGCGTTTCAATCTTTTTAAAAACAAATTTAGCACCACAAAATTCATTTCGAAATCAATTTTTTCGGAAAAACCAAAATGATTTGAGGGGAGAGAGAGAAAGAATTGTTGTTAATTATCGCCAAAAGGTCGTGACCGAAGTTTTTGCTTAAAAAAAAATTCTGCTCAGCCGGTAAAATGAGATATATTCGTGGAAAATTGTAATGAAGCTTGAGATGTTCTTCAAAGTTACTCAAGCGAAACGGATACCGCCCGCTGTCAGCGAGCCGGATGGGAGAATACTACCCGCTCTCGGAACCAATCAGATCGAAAGATGAGCTTTTTTTCAAGAGTTTTTCGGCTTTCCGTGCTACCTAAGTGTAAGGAAAGACCGAAGATTGCTATGTGTTGCTTAGAATGGTTAGGTAAATTAAAATATCTAGCGACTGGTTTCGATGTGTCCTTGTCACAATCTGCGGTCTTTCCTTACACTTTGGTAGCACGGAAAGCCGGAAAACTCTTGAACAAAAGCTCATCTTCAAACCGGCCGTGATTTATCATCACGGGTTTATTACGAATCAGCTTAACGGCTTGTTCCCAGTTGGCTTGTTAGCTCAATTGGTAGAGCGCTGCACTAGTATCGCAGAGGTCAGTGGTTCGAATCCCGTACAGGCCTAATTTTTTTCAGGTCTGATTTTCGCTATTGCATAAATAGCGCTCTCTACTGCGAGGATCGTGCATCATACGTATTTAATACCGCAGTTCAAAATATATGAACTTCATATATACATTGTATCTGATTTATCATCACGGGTTTATTACGAATCAACTTAACGGCCTGTTCCCAGTTGGCTTGTTAGCTCAATTGGTAGAGCGCTGCACTAGTATCGCAGAGGTCAGTGGTTCGAATCCCGTACAGGCCTGATTTTTTTCAGGTCTGATTTTCGCTAATGCATAAATAGCGTTCTCTACTGCGAGGATCGTGCATCATACGTATTTAATACCGCAGTTCAAAATTTATGAACTTCATATATACATTGTAGTCTAAATCCCACAGGTATCAATGAACGCTTTTCATTCCACTAATTTATTCGTGTTTTTCTCGTTGCCATGTTCCCACCAATCACGTAGCTCCTTTTTCTTTCTTTAAAAGCACACACAACCCACAATTCCTCTATTCGCTCCGACGAAGGGCTAACGCTCGAAACGTCAGCTTTTATAATCGTAACGGTGGCCGATTTACAATTTCAACTTTGTTGATATATTCAAATTAACCTAATAACATGATTTTACTTCGTTTGTATTTTATGTAAATTTGTCTTGCCGGTGCTGCCCCAGGCACAATTTGAGTTTGGCGGGAGACGGCGTAGTCGGCCCAGTCTCTTTCGGTTGCATCAGCCGTACCAGAGCCTCGCCGTACTGGACCTTAAAGTCCCTAATAGCGTACGAAATGTAAGGATAGATAAGATTATAATAGATCTGCGTAAGTTGTTTAAGAGGTAGATAATGCATCAACCTAACATAACGTTTTGGAAGAAACTTATGGAACTTTATTTTTTTCCTTTAGATTTCCCGCGTGAGCCAGAGAAAGATGTCTACGAATATGAAGAAGATGGAGTGGTAGAAGACATCTAGGAACCATTTGATAGGTCTGCTAACAAAGAGAGAGAGCTTGAGGCGATAGCGGGTGCGCATACGTTTATGGGATCCTCATAGTTGCAAAGCTGTAAACCAGAAGGTGGCCAAAAGTTAACTTTCCTATTTTAATTCATTCTTTCTATTACAATTTATTCTTTCTATTTCAATTTATTCTTTCTATTTCAATTTATTCTTTTTTAGACGGGCTGAACGAGTTACGAGACAAGGCAGGGAACCTTCACGAGGATCATTTCTTACCTCTTGAGCCAGGTAGAGTGACATTTTTGTCATCACCTAACATTTCCTGTTCCTTATCCCTAACTTTTGACATGATGATCGCATCTGTAAATTCTAAAGTAGAGTACTTCTACTTATTTTCTCCAAATCTGGAATGCACTTGTAGCATGATTTTTGACACAGCGATAGACCTGAAAGACAGGATATGAGCCATGGATCGAGAGGTTGCAGTTTTATTCCTTGTCGGAAACTTTCAAAGATAGAAACACATTGGCCTGGTGTTAAACGCTAACACTTGTAATTTGGATGCACGTTTAACTATTTTCGACAGTGAACATGTAATTTGATGATTTGTAAAACATGTTTCTATTCATGAGACTAACTTAAGCAAAGAATGAACAAGATGCTTAATCCGTTTCGAAATTTACGCCTCTAAGTGTTTCTCGATCGCGAATATCAACTTTTGGCATCTAATTTAAGACAAAAGATCAGTGATTGCTTGTTTGACCACGCAACAAAATTTATTTTGCATTTTCTTTCTTCATAGGATCCCTTCCCCCCCTACACTTTATCAGTAGGGAATTTAAGCAAACCACGACGGCGACGACAACGAGAACGTGGAAAAAAAAATACATCTAATTGGCAGAACAATAGCCCAACATGGGCGTTTTAAAACTTTGTAGATTTCTTAGCTGTCCTTTGCAAAACAATAACGTGAATCACCAAAATTTGCGTCGTCTGCGAACCGAAACCGCGGCGGCAAATTATTTTAATTTACATTTTGGAACTCAACGCTACTTTTATGCGTTATGTTGAGTTGAGGTCTGGCGCCCTCTGAGACGGTAAACACATGCAGCCATTTTCGAAATTCTAACTAAAAGTAGAAACTCATTTTTTAATCGACGTCTTCCGTGGCCGGCGTTGCCGTCGTGACTGTTTAAGTTCCCTATTATTCAGAAGCTAAGTCGGAAGTCATGTGGAATGTATAATTGACAAGGTTAAAAGATACTACTATAAATGTGTTGATTAATGGATTGATTTCACTGATAAATCGTTCTTATTCTGTTTGGAGCGACGGAGGAAACGCACTCACTCAATGCTCAAGCTGTCCCTATCACCGAATAAAAGATGAAAATTAGATTTTAAGTTTATGTTTGCCTATTTGTTAAACCAATGAAAGGTTTAAAACAAATTCAGGGAATGCCAGTGCGAACGAAACGAAAGCCTCGTATCCTCCTTAAGGACAATTAGACAATTAGGAAAACTGGCCTCGTCAAGCTTAACGTTGCCATAAAAGACAGAAAGAATCAAAGTTCTTTAACAAAAAAATTAACCAAAAATTGACTTGTACAAGTTCCCCTGCAGATAATGTTTGTTTTTCTTGTTAATTCAAAAGGGACAGAAATTACATTCAATTTTGGGCACGAAAATATATTTAGACAGGTAAAAACGAGCGATATGATATCCCGACGTTTCGGCGACGTCATGACGCTATTATCAAGGGTACAAATGAAAATAAAATTAACAAATGCGAGCTCACAATCCAGCCCGTATTTGTCAGTCGGAAAATTAGCCAAGACCTTATAGAACGTGAGACTAAATCACAGCTGGTTAATCAACAGTGCGTAGTGTACCAATTTAAATGTAGCCTGTGCGATACAGGGAGCTATGTTGGTTACACACGCGGCCATTTATATGCCTGCGTGGATAGCTATAAGGGCACGTCATCTTCAGTACGCAAGCACTACCACAACGACCAAGCAGGTGCTGTCCCTAAGGACCTTCTTAGCTGTTTCAAAGTTCTCAAGGAGTGCATGAACAAATTCGATTGTCTTGTCAAAGAGATGCTTTACATCAAACAATTAACACCGAGTTTGAACGTGCAAACGGATTCTATCCGTGCTAAAGTATTTGTGTAGCTACTTCCCCTATGCAAATTAGTTGTAACTCTTGAACTCGCATTTGTTAATTTTATTTTCATTTGTACCCTTGATAATGGCGTCATGAAGTCGCCGAAACGTCGGCATATTATATCGCTCGTTTTTACCTGTCTATATATTACTAAATCTTTGTTAATGACAATATATTTGGGATGATTAGAAACATTGTCTTCATCACTTTTAATTAACTCGGTCGTTTTCAGCCCGGTTCTAATTCAATTCATCAGCCTTATGACGTCATATAAGAAGTCAATGGGTTGAGGATGTGCACATCGTAGTTGTGCACATTTTGTTTGATAATCTGAATACTCTGTTGCACCCTTTGTTCCAAAGTCGACGGCAAGATACAAACATGTAAGTTGAATGTGCTGTTATACTCACTATGATATCGATTGATTATCGAATAAAAGCGAAAACTGACGCGGCTCGCCCTCTTGACTTTGTGTCGAGGTTTCCTTAACACACTGCACGTGCTTAACTTGGTTTTAATTTTTTACCCCTAAAAAATTCGACTAGTTTCTCTCTCTTTTAGCTGTCATACATTTCTTTGCTTATCGGTAGAGAGAAGTTGGCGTTAAATCAAGAAAGCACATTCTTGCTGACAAATTTCTATTGTCTCAGTAAACCACTTATTTTGTAGATAACATATTTCATTATATCGGTCAGTTTGCACGTGCACTACGACTGATGCCGGTAAGTGGGCCGTATTTCATGTGCGGCCCGCTAAAGTCAAAACGTTGTTTGAGTTGAAATTGCTTCCCTCTATTTGAACCCAGAGTAATGATAAATATCCTACCTCGTTTTCTAGGTCCGTACTAAACGTTACGGAACCTCTTCCAGCTGGGATTTACGGCCCAAAAACGACGCGCAGGCGCGAAAACAATCGGCCCCTAACTGCCAGTACGGACCAAGTAAACAAGTTTAATAAAAGGCATGAAATTCCGAGGTGAGGAGACGTTACTTGTGGGAGCTATAACTAGGGACTGCTGCAGACTTTCTACATCACAAGATACATAAAAAATGGGCAGTCTATGACCTCATGTATCCACTGGATTATTTATAGTTGATTGACTTGTGTTGGCCAATTTTAATCAGACTAGTTTCTTATATAGGGGGAGCAGATATTGTTAATGGAATGACTAATTGTAATCAGAACCAATTAATCGTATGAATATATTATGCTAACACATTGACACCTGAACAGCCCCAGTAACCGCCCGAACCGCGCGATTGGCTCGCGCGAGAACTCTTTTCCCCCTACCTCCCGTACCAAGCAGAATTTTGTCCCCAAACTCCCTCTCTTGTTAGGAGATACAAAACCTGCAGGAGAAAAAAAAACTGCGATTACGATCGCCGACGCGAGATTCGAAAATCGGACGATGTCAGAGAAGACCAAACTGAATTCCGAGCATTATCCGAAGGTTTTGATTGTTACGGATGGACGGACTTACACTCTGGATAGCATAGTATCTACGACTTCGCAGAAGTCCGTCGATAAAAAAATGAATAAATATATATAGTGACCAACCTCAATATAATCTACAAATAGTTCCTCCAGGCCACGCTCCCACGTCGCGCACTGTACAGACATCTGAACCTGTGTCAAGAATTTCCCATTTCTGTCATTTTTGGAAAGATTCTTCATAGAGTTAGCATATCATCATAACACTACGTACGGTAGTCCCTGAAGTAACCCACACAACTCATTTTTAACGCTTAACGCATTCATCAAAGTAATACATAGTTTAATTGAAAACTTACAAAAATTCCTGAACAAACTTAGCTTTGACGGGATCATTCTGCGACATTTTGTAATAAGGACGCATTTTGTAATAACTTATGCAATTTGTAAGAAAGTCTTGAAGAACCTTTAAGGTTAGTTCACAACTGAACGGCTAAAGTAGGACTGGCTCGCTTCATCGATGACACGAAGGTACAAATAACTCTCTAAGAGTAACTCACATCTAATTTCCCCTGCCATTATCACCATTTAATTAAACATTAGGTTCACGATAAGAAAGGAGAAGCCGATCGCCTGTGGGAGGGGGTCCTCATCGTGAAACATAATCTCCTTGTCATTATCATAGGAAATGTACAGAGTGCAGTTTTGTGTGTAAAACATCGAATAACAAGGAATATTCACAACGAATTACAACAAAAGGGAAAATCAGAACCCAGCAAAATTATCCTTTCTACGATACTGAAGTCTCTATCTTTGGAAAGGTAGGAAAGACAACGCAAAAAGGGGCAGGTTGTGGGTAGAGTCAGATGAATGATTCCAGCATGATTTTGCGTATAATGTTACATTCAGAGCATCGAGCATGATAGCAGCATAATGAATAATTAAACTTCCAAAACATTCTCCAGCTACAGGCTAGACGGTCAAAAGAAATGGTTCCGCACGAATGCGCAAAGGTTCACCCGAATAATAAAAAAGTGAATTCATGGTTGGAGTCTGAATTGAGTAATTATTTGAGTCAGCAATTAAAAGAACAGTGTCGGTTTCTCGACGCCAGTCTGCAAGGTCCATTAGGCCTTAAAGAGCTTCCTGACGCACAAATTATGGTTTACTTTTTATAAAAAAAAAACCCAAAAAGTTGAAAGAAAGTTCATTAATTTATGTTGCACTTGATTAACTTTATAACAATACTTGCGTGAGTGGATGATACTTCGGCCAATATCGATTTATCTTACTTTCCACAAACATCTCACAAACAGCACACTCATATATCACGGATTTAAATTTGAAAAGTTTCAAACGCCCTAAAGTTTTAACAAAGGTTTGATCACCAAGAACGCAGCCTAACTATTTAAATAACAGATGCGCATTGAGCAAAACGGCTAAAAAATGGCGCGCAGAGGTATCTTCGCATAAAAGATGATCAAGCAGAACTCCGCGTTAAAAATTTGCAAGTAGTAGAAAGCGTTTCTATTTTGATCAATGAGGTGCAAAAACACATTGGATTTTGACATTAGAAGGTAAAACAGCCTTTGTTTTGCGTCATAAAACGTACAAAACGAACACAAAGCAAAACGACTTAATCTTACATGAACTCAAAATGTCCTGTATAAAAATTTGCAAGCTTACTGATTTGTGCACTCAGATAAAATACTGTTAAAAACAATATATTGTGCAAGTCATGCAACAAGTGTTACGATTTAAGCTACACTAGGTGTAGGATGTAGGATGGCATTAAATTCCAGACCAAATTTTGTTTAGCAAAAGATGACAACTTTGTAATAAATCTTTATACTGGGCCATTTATCCTGCAAATCGGAAGTGTAAACCACGTTACTTTAGCTCCATTAAGAGGTTGGTGTGAAGTAGAGTGTCTCAGTTAACTACTTCCTGAGCATTCTCTTTGTTGATAGCACCCGAAAATGATGTTTTTTTTTTCAAAAACTCGTTATTGTCTAACGTTATCGTACCATCATTAACTGCCTCCCTGTATCATCGGACTGAGACACGTTTTTATCACACAAAATCGCTTAAGCGTTTATGACGCAAACATTATTGTTTTATAGCAAAGTCGTATACTGTTTGTGAATACTAATGTTGTTACTTTTGAAAACAGTCAGATTTCCTGATATAAATTGTTTATCGATTTTGATAGCTATGTTGATCATACCAAATAGTGCTTCTGAGTTATAAATTAGTATTCCATCTAGATACTGACGAAGGGATTCATTTCCATGTGACGGTCAGCTAGCTCCGGCGGTTGAAGTCCTTTATAGTACTATTTTTGCTCCAGTACCCTTGCCTATTAATTTCCGAATGACCTCTAAGTGATTTTGTGTGATAATTAATAACGGCCGACTACGGATGACATCTATTCGCAGACTTAAAAAACTCCTTGAATAAAGATGGCAAGAATAAAAAGATCTTTACATTTGGCCTTTTATCCTGAAAACTACCTTATTTCAGCTGCAAAAGAGGGTTAAACCGACGAAAAACAGTCGGTCCGAAGTAGAGTGTTTTTTATTACTTCCTGAAGTATTCTATGTTTAGCAATTATTCCACGAGCGCACGTTGGATATGTGATGATAGATAGCCAATATGCGGGGTGGAATAGTTGTTTTATTAAAAAAAGAAACGCCTCCAAGATATGAGACAAATCTTTTCGACTTTATTTTGAAAAAGAAACCGGATACAATGAATATATGAAGTTCATATATTTCGAACTGCGGTATTAAATACGTATGATGCACGATCCTTCGCAGTAGATAGCGCTATTTATGCAATAACGAAAATATTTGAACTTCATATATTCATTGTATCTGATTTATCATCACGGGTTTATTACGAAGCAACTTAACGGCCTGCTCCCAGATGGCTTGTTAGCACAATTGGTAAGAGCGCTGCACTAGTATCGCAGAGGTCAGTGGTTCGAATCCCGTACAGGCCTGATTGTTTTCAGGTCTGATTTTCGCTATTGCATAAATAGCGCTATCTACTGCGAAGGATCATGCATCATACGTATTTAATACCACAGTTCAAAATATATGAACTTCATATATTCATTGTATCTGATTTATCATCACGGGTTTATTACGAATCAACTTAACGGCCTACTCCCAGATGGCTTGTTAGCTCAATTGGTAGAGCGCTGCACTAGTATCGCAGAGGTCAGTGGTTCGAATCCCGTACAGGCCTGATTTTTTTCAGGCCTGATTTTCGCTATTGCATAAATAGCGCTATCTACTGCGAAGGATCGTGCATCATACGTAAGAAACCGGATGTTACAATGTAAAGATATTATATTATGGTGTAATGGCTCAAACACTATAATGACTAAGCAAATAAAAAGTCTTGAATTGCATTATTCAATGATCCAGTTTTAATAAAAACATATATGGGACAAACATCATCGCTCTGTAATAAAGTCGTACACTGTCTGAAAATGATGATATCAAGTTACTTTTGAAACCTTTGATTGCTAGATTTCCTGATTTCAATTGTTAACTGATGCAAATAGCTATGTTGATCATACGAAATAGTGCCTCTGAGTTATAATTTAGTATTCCATTAAGATACAGACAAAGGGATTCATTTTCACGTGATGGTTGGTTAGCTCAGGATGTTGAAGTCCTTTATAGTACTATTTTTGCTTCAGTAAGCTTGCCTATTCATTTTTGAATG
Organism: Stylophora pistillata; assembly: GCF_964205215.1. NCBI lineage: Eukaryota > Metazoa > Cnidaria > Anthozoa > Scleractinia > Pocilloporidae > Stylophora > Stylophora pistillata. The sequence continues at coordinate 13,759,929 of NC_142523.1, forward strand.
ATTTCTAAGTAATGTCAGAAATAACCAAGCTTAAGTGGTTGTCAGCATCATCCACAGAAAAGACCGTTTGAGACACGTAGGTTAGCCGCTTAGCCATGTTGTCTGAAATAAAATTTTCTGCTAGAAAAAACCCGTTGTTTATGAACAGTATTTTGAGTTTCAATTCTGCAAAGCTATGTTAATATGATGTTCATACCAAATCATTGCCTTCTTGTCCTACGAAATAGTGCCTCTGAGTTATAATTTAGTATCCATTAAGATGCAGACAAAGGGATTCATTTTCGTGTGACAGTTGGCAAGCTCCGGAGGTTAAAGTCCTTTATAGTACTATTTTTGCTTCAGTAAGCTTGCCTATTCATTTTTGAATGACTTCTAAGTAATGTCATAAAGAAACAAGTGTTTGTTAGCATCATCCGCTCAAAATACAGCCTCAGGCACATAAATCGGCTTCTTAGCTATGTTCGGCTGAGTTGAAATTAATTATGCGAAAAAAAAACCTTGTAATGAACAACATTTCGGGTTTCATTTTTGTAGACAAATATTAATACGAAATATATTTCAGTGATGCTCTCTGGTCACTGAGCAGTGAGCAGTGAAGGGTAACAGAGTGTGATCTCAGTGTGCACGGTAGTCAAGAATTACTAAATCGCTTAAAACTACCACAGAGCAAAACAGCCATACTTTGAGAGAATAACACTATTAACACGGGGGTGAACTGAGGCGTCCTCTTGGAAGAAAGACGAACAGAGCTTTCTTTCTACAAATACTCGACAAGCATCACTTGTTTTTCGTATAGACGAATGCAGACAATGACTCTACTTTTCCTTGATCAATGAAGTATAAAAATATCGCTTCATGTTGACCTTAAAAAAACAGCACGCCCATTCTGTGTTGTGCGTCATGAATCGTGTAAAATTAGCGCCGATAAACAGGGCTAAATCTTAATAGGAACTCGAAATTTCCTAAATAAAATTTGCGAGCTTGCTGATTTGCGTACTTAGATGAAGTACTAGCAAAAAAAACCCCAAAAAATTTTACAAATGATGCAAACAGTATAACGAGTTATGCTAGACTAGGCGTAATGCTAATAATAGTGAGAACTAATCCATTACGACTCAGACAAAGGGATTCGTTTTCAGATGACAGTTGGTTAGCTTCGGACGTTGAAGTTGTTTTTTGCGTTTTTTCTGCTTCAACAAGCTTGCCTATTCAATTCGTCAATTCGGAATGACATCTAAGTAATGTCAGAAAGAAACAAGTGCGTGTTAGCACCATCAGCTCAAAAGAGAGGCACGTCGGTTGGCATCTTAGCCATGTTAGTTGTGTCAAAATTACTTTTTCAAAAGTCCTTAAGCATGAACAACATTTTGGGTTTAATTCTGCGGAGCTACGTAATTAGTATACTCAGGGAAACAGAAGCTTTTTGATCCTTGTGCAGTGGGGGGTGACAGTACGTGATCTTACAAAAATTTCAGACGCTTGTAAGCAAAAAAACACTCAACAAAACTTTTGTCTTTATCTCGCTTCAAGCGTTCTCCCACGGTGGAATTTACATGACAGACTCTTGTTTATGCAATTAAAATCCCTTTAAAAGGCTGTCCAATTTCTTTCTTGATCACAAGTTGCTCAGTAGTGTTCGAGCTACCTAGCAGAACTCAAGCAGCTACCATAATCTTGTGACAAGTTGTACAAAGTAGGTTTTATCCTTTATTCTGTACCTTACATTCTCTTTTTGCTCAAGAAAATAGCCGAAGCTGATTTTTCGATGGCCGGCAGGTAGTTTCTCAAACAGGTTGTTGCTTTGTTCGAAGAGTAGTGCACTTTTCTTTGGCGAAACTTTATCCAAGGCCTATGCGATACCTAATTTCTCAGTTAGACTCTCTGACTGGGTTCTTTTCGACGATAGCTGTTAGCTTGTTATTATATTTGTTCGCCTGGCTTATCCTTGAGTGAAAAGAAACATATTTTTAGGCCTTCGGGCATAGAGCTGAAGAAGAGGGAGGGGTGGGTGGATGACATCGTTCGTGCCTCGATCTTTTCTACCATCCAGATACTTGCACAAAGCTGGTCTGCACAAGTCAAGCCTTAATCTTTTTAGCCGAATCCAATCGAATTTTGCAGTAGTCTTTTCTCGTAGCTGATATTTTGTGTCAATGATACAAATCTCCTCCAATCCTTCATACTGAATCTTCTTATCTTCTTTCAAGCATCCAAGACGGTAAAACGGAAACATCAATGAAGATCTCTATAGTTTTAGCGTTTGCTTTTGCGGCTCTTTGTGTTTTTGAATGCTGTGTTTCAGGTACGAGTTTGATGATTTTTGAGGATATCGCATGGATTTCATGGAGAATTGAAGGGGGGTCAGTCATCGCTAACAGATTATAAAAGGGGGGGGGGCTACAGAAAAGGACTTTGAATAAATAAGGATCATCAGAATATTACAGAGCCTTAAAGAATCAGGTAAACGACCTGAATCCCCTCCCCCCCCTCCCTAAATAATAGAATTCGTCATAAGTGTTAGAGCTCTGTTTGGGAATCTAGCTTTTGCAGAACACAATTTGCAACCTTATCAGCATGTCTCAGCTCAGTCGCACGACCCCACAAGTTGCATAGCTTCAATACTTATCGTGTTTAAATAAAGGATTTTACTCTACTTTTTACATGGAATTTTTTCTTCTAAAACTCTCACTTATTTTTTAGCCGCACACTTCAAGTCTCGGGAGGATCCAAGAGATGCTGAATATAACAGACAATTTATGCGTAAGTCTCTTTAAAATTATTTTTCATTCGTAGTTGAATACATGTTCCTCATTTGATTCCAAAAGTCGCCTTTGGAATTAATTGCAGATCATCTGGCATTTCATAAATCGGATCGCTTGGTTAGAAAAGCTATAACCATGACATACACTCGTACGTAACACTCCCTTACGATGCAAATACTCTCACCTCTCAGATAAAGTAATTGATGCGATGGAAGACGCTTCTAGCCTACCCACACAGAAAATGAATTAAGAAAGATGTTTTTCATCTTGTTACGGGCGTCAGACAAAGAAAAAATTCCATGTCCCTATGATGGATCGAACTCCAGACCTTCGGATTCATGCTCGCAGATGCTCGTATAGTTATATTCTGATTGCTCTTAAATACGAGTTTGAATACAGCGCACTTTGCAATTTTAATTTTGTTTCAAGTCTTTGATTAGCGTGGAGCAGAAATTATTAAAATTATCTATTTGCTCTTCAACTGGCTACATTTGGGAAAATTATTTAAATCTTTTGTTTTTTGGTCGGGTACCAACACTCTTACGAGGAATTATTTTAGCTGCTTACTCGCCCATAAAGTTTTATTTTGCGATAGGTATTTCACTCGTTTAGCAAAAATCAATGAAGCATGATATGCATCTAAAAGTAATAGTGCTCAGTTGAGAACAGCCTCTCGCCTCATATTGGTGACAAGACTTATCTTGTTAATTTTTAATTTGCTGAGAATTCACGAGTCTTCTAATAGAAAAACATTGTTTCTAATTATGTCTGCAAGTCTTGTATCATTGTGGAGCGAAGGTAATTGAATTGTTAATTTGTCTCTGGCTTGTGCAGATGGGGGGGGGGGGAAGGGGAGAGGGGAGACAATGGTGAGAGGTACTTTTGCCCTTCTGCCTCGCGACCTTCATTTTCTTCATTATATTGTTCCCCTCACCAGTTCATTAAAACGGATCAGAAACCTGGCTATAACCTGCAAGCTGTGGCAAAACGTATCATTCTCGAACATTATCTGACCTTGCATTTTTTGGGGGAGGGCGGGGAAAGGAAGATGAAGTAATTGGCTCAAGACATATCGATGAACAATATTATAGGACCATATAAATATATGTCATTCACCAGCTGGGAGGTCTGTACTGGGAAAAACTGTGCCCGCGGTCTTGGGTAGGCCAAAAGAACCCCAAGGATTTAGCGCTATAATTACGAGTTTAATTCTGGGAAAATCCTCGATAAACTTGACAATTTTTAGCGAATGGATGATATAGAAAACAGATGTTATTCAAATTAAAGGGAAAGCTTTAACCAAAACATTTTATTTGTGAAGGTAACCGAAAGGCTTCCGAACAAACTTTGAAACATTTTTGGATAAGTGACTGTCACCATGTGACACCTGTCAATTGAAGAGGAAAAAAAGCGCATGTACGCTTTTAAATAAACAACAGTACTAGTATGACGAACACACACGACGATCTTCTCGTAAAAAAAAAAAAAACTCTCAGAGATCTTACGGAAAGTATTGTTTAATTCCAACGACGAATAATCTTCGAAAATTTACTTATATTCCGTTTTAAAATATCAAGGAAAGTCAAATTGTAAGCGAATACAAATGTGTGTTTTGGAGATGTCAGTCGGCATGTTTGTTTTCTGCAATGGTGTGTGTAAATCTTGTCTTTCGTGACCGCCGTCTTTACTAAAAAAAAACTCTACCCAGCTGGAAAATTGAGATATATTTGTGAAAAATTGCAACGAAGGTTGAGATGTTCTGCAAAGTGACTCAAGCGAAACGGATACTGCCCGCTGTGTGCGGGCCAGATAGGAGAATACCACTTGCTCGCGGAACCAATCACATCCCACGATTTGTAGAATACTTCCCGCTCACGAACTGAGAAAAAAAAATAAAGGTTGTCATTTATCGATATCTGAAAAAAATTCTTTTTCAACCATTTTTTCTCTGAGTTTCATGTATCGTTGAATCCCTATTTCACCTGTATGGCTACAGTCTCATCAGGATCCACGAAAAATACACTGAGAATGAAGGGTTCTGATAGGCTAGGCTTTACCCGTAAGAATAAAGGCTAATAGTTTCGAAAGAAACTGTTTGGGGCTGCGTCGGTGGGAGTAACGAAATAATTTGGATATATCAACAAAGTTGAAATGGTAAATGGTCACAGTAACGATTACAAAAGCTGACGTTTTGAGCGTTAGCCCTTCGTCGGAGCGAATGAGGCCGTAAGAGGCCATAATGCTTGTGGAATTCATCTAAATGCTTAGTTATTTCAGGAACAGTCCATACTACGTGGTTACAATCTAGGATTCGTTTCTATTATGCACTATCAGTTATCACTAGGCAGTCTGTTAGAGATGCTTGCAACGTCAAAGCTCAGGTTTTCAAGGAACTCAACAATTTCTCCGAAATACTGTCAAAAACATGGTACAACCAAATACATCTCTGTTGAGAATTAATTATGTAGATAGAACTTGATCTCCAACGAAACTTGTAAGAACGTTTTGAAAGAAACTCATGGCACTTTATTTATTTCCTTCAGATTTCCCGCGTGAGCCAGAAAAAGATGACTACGGGGATGAAGAAGATGGAGTGATAGAAGACATAGAGGAACCATTTGGTAAGTCTACTGAAAGCCTGGGGCGATAGCGGGCGCGCATACGCTTATGGGATCCTCAAAGTTGCAAAGCTGTAAACCAGAAGGCGGCCAAAAGATCGCATGAATGCGCACGTGCCACCCTAGATTCAGTGTCATTCCTAGAGCTCGAGAAGGTAACTAGTTGTGTATGGTAAGCACCCAGTGACATAGATCACAGGATAAATATATCTGAGCTGAGTTTTTCTGCGAGTTGTGCCGTAACTTGACGAACCCGTAGGGCGAGTCAAAATACAAATAACGAGTAAAATACTCAGCGCTAAGACACACCAAAACATCCAATAAGTTATTTATTATCCAATACGCCAAATTTTTATTTCAGTGCGAACGAACTTCGCGGATATTTATCTAGGGGGAGTGTGTGACAGAAGTATGCGAAGCGGAACGGAATTTTCGCGTTGTCGTGTTGCCATGTTTGTTTTCTTCGATAAAAGATGTTATTATCCAACTACACTCCGTAGAGCATAAATAACGCCTTAGACAAGTACAAATGTCACGCGGTATTTGTACTCCAGAGAACTGGTTAGACAGGTTTTCTCGCATCGTGCATGCGAAGAATTGGATTGAAGTTACGAAAAAAAAATTGCGGACAATTTGAATCATATTTCTGACCACTAATAGTCGGAATGGCTGACAAATAGAGATCCAAGTTTATTAGATGAATCAAACAAAAGAAAACAGTTCGACAACCAGGAAATTTCTTCATTTATTGAACAAAATAGAATCAGGAACACGACAATGCGCCATTTATTTTTGTACCTTCAGTCCAAATCGTCGATTGCGCGAAGCGAGAAAACCTGTCTAACCGGTTCTCTAGAGTACAAGTACCGCGTGATATTTGTACTCTACGGAGTGTACGTTTGTGAATATATGAAATTCATATATTTGAACTAATAATAATAATAATAATAATTTAATATTTATATTGCGCAAATTAACATGTCGATATGATCAAATGCGCATCACAACACTGTTCGGGGGACTTTGGCCAGACTGCATCAGCAGTTTACAAACAATCGAAGGAAACTTATTTGAAGATGCCCCCTCCCCCCAATTCCCAGTAAACAGGCCAGACCACATCACAGTAATCTCGTGAGTGGGTTCTTTAACGTCCCCTGCCTAACCAAATTATCTAATTAATAGATGCAGGAGACGGGACCTACGGTTTATTCGTCCTTACCCGAGAAGACTAGAATGTCTATCTATTTCTTATTAAAGAAAGGTAGCGCATTCTCCTTAGTTATTTTAAGACCTTGAGTGTTGGTCCGGCCGGGGCTCGAACGATCGACCTCGACCTCCCGCACAACAGTCCAGCGCTCTAACCAATTGAGCTAACCGGGAGACGGAACTGAGGTTGAAGAACGAGTATGAGAACGATCTTCGCAGTAACGAACACTACTTAAGCAGTACTGAAAAGGAGGCCTGAAAAAAATTCAGGCCTGTACGGAATTCGAACCCATGACCTCTGTGATACCGGTGCAGTGCTCTACCGACTGAGCCAACAAGCCAACTTAACATGGAGAAACACTTAGCTGAAAGCTAGTTTACAGGTTTTCCACCAAACAACTAATTCAAAATGAAAATAACATTATTAAGAATCCCATCTGGCCAAAAGCAAACCAGTTGGCTATTTACAAGGATGACCGAGGATTTGAACTCGGAGCTACCGTGAAACAAATCCAGGTAGTGGCCAAGGCGGGACTCGAACCCAGGAGCGGCGGATTGCGAGTCCGACACGCTGACCACTCGGCCACACTGTCTTTGCTTGTGGTTAGTCCGGCTGTTTGTTATCATTCTTTTTTTTAATTTCTAATCTTTTGGTTTGGTTTTCATTTAATTATTGCTCGCTTTCTTCTTAGACATACCCATAGGAGATCTCGAAAATTCAAGGGAATTTCCCAAGCAGAATTTCCAAATTTCTGACAAAGGTAAGTGGAGCAATGAGCAAGACATTTTGTAGACATTAGAGTAATCTCGCCAAAATTGCCTCTTGTGATTTGAAATTAGTAACAACTAAAGAAACTTTGCCAGGTAATAGACATAAGTGTAAAAGTCGAGGGATTTAGGTTTTATTTAATTTTTGTGTGGCCAGAGTGTGTAGCCACATTATGGCACGATCTGATTAATTTATTTGTGCACGAGAGTCAAGCACCTGTCACATGGTCTATTGTCGGACTGAATACTAGTCTAAGTCAGCCATCTTGGTTATAAGCGTGGTCTTGAGTAATTTTTTTCTGGTGATCGTATCTCGAGTTTGTGCCCCTCACACAAACCAACACACCTAGATAATTCGGTTATATCAACTAAGTTGAAATTGTAAATTGGCCACCGTAACGAGTAAAAAAGGTGGCGTTTCGAGCGTTAGCCGCATTCGCTCTGACAAAGGGCTAACGCTCGAAACGTCACCTTTTTTACTCGTTACGGTGGCCAATTTACAATTTCAACTTAGTTGATATAACCAAATTATGTTGTTACCACCACCGACGCAGCACCACAGTTTCTTTAGAAACTTTCAGCCTTTATTCAACATACCTAGACCCGGCTTGTGTTATAACTGCAGCTTGTGCAAGAGCTTTTACGCTCTTAAAAGACAACATTCAACTGCTTGAATCTCCGGTACGGGTTGTGCTACATTGAAAAGAGTCATTAAACTTTCGCAAGCCAACGACTGTCGGTTGGATCTATTGGTGCGGGTTGCAACACTGAGTGTCTGAAAGCGTTTTAAAGTGTTTGAAAGTATCTGAAGCCTCCTGGAAGTGCCATAAAGCGAAATAAGCAGTATATTAGTTGCATTCTCCTTGCACTGTTGAGAATTCATGGAGGCATATTTCAGAACGACAAAATTAAGTATAGGAATCTCGATATTGAACAATACCGGTCAAGGATTGGCACTCATGACAATTTCGTGAAAACAAAGGATATCTTATCACGCTTTAAGGATCATTTTTGGAGTTTAATGCTTTTGATGTTCTATTTAAATGTATGATTTTACTTGCCGGTATTGAAACAAGTCGTTGGACAACACAAAATGTGGAATGATGTGATGTTTTGGTTTTCACAAATCTTTAATTTTTTTTTTTCAATTTAATCTTTAATTTTTCAATTTATTTATTTGTTAGCAATACAATATTATCACAGTCCTAGGTGACCCGCAATTAGCAAGCTATTCTAGGCGGGCCACCCTTCTAAAACAAGTGCTGTCTCTGCTAATGATCACATACCGATACAATTAAACAAAGATAATCATTAAATAAAAATACAATTGTTAAATAAAATAAAATAAAATTAAGTCCGTTGAATAATTAAATAATCAATTGCAAAGTTATCAAGATATATAATACAATTGAACAAGACTTAAACGAAGAGTTACTTTATCAAGAGATATTTACAAATTTCTGAGCAGCGTATATCAACATTCATCTCCTCATTTTCCAAAAGTTTTAACAGGCGATTTTTAAGTTCACACTTAAACGGGGTTCTGTTTTTAATACGAAGTTCTTTTGGGATGCTATTCCACAATCTTACACCTATTCTAGCAAAAGAAAATAAAAGTTGGTTAGTTCTAGACGCTTTAACGTATAGATTAGCCGTTGCTGAGAATCTTGTGAAATGGTGATGAACCTGCTCGGAGTGGAGAAAGAGCATAGAAATATTAGACGGGGCACGGTGATTATCAATGTCATGCATCAAAGTGGAAACCAAATGAGAATAGAGCATAGTTATTGGTAAGATTCTGGAGTTAACAAATAGCGGGGCACTATGAGTTTTGCTATCCGCAAAATACATTAGTCGTAGAGCACGTTTTTGTAAAATGAGAACCTTATTTAAATGAGTGTTAGCAGCTTGTCCCCAGGCAATAAGACCATAAGAGATATAGGGTTCAATTAAGGAGCGGTAGATGTTAAGAAGTGTGGCAAATGGGACAAGATGTCTTAACCTGGCAATTATACCAATTCCTTTACTAACTTTAGATGAGATATAATCAATATGATACTTCCAAGAGAGGTTATTATCTATCAGAATTCCTAAATATTTCACAAAAGTTTTTTGTTCTAGAGATACACTTTTTTTAAGATCGTTATTATAAATTTTCAAGTGAACTATGTAGTCCAATTTGCGTTGGTAAGGATGGAAAATAACAAAGTTAGATTTACTAGTGTTAAGAGAAAGTTAAAATCATTTTCTACAAAGCCTATATTCCATAGCTTATAAGAGCCTAGCAGTTTAATGTTACAACTGAAATGTGATTAGTACTATGTTTTCCAAGTAATGTCCAGAATTATTCAGATCTTCACATTTCATGACTTTTTGTAAGCTTGGCAGTCTTCTAGACACTCTTCATAATGGTTCAGATAAACATTGATATTTAAACTTGGTAGCAATTAGTATTAGGCCTTTATTTGGTAGACTACAACTCCTTTACAGTTACTGGTTTGGTTGTGGTTAATTCATCACAATATTGATATACATGAAAATTACACTCTTGATTGGCTGAAATCAGCTAGGTGCCTTTTTCATGTATCACCAGTGCAAAACTCGATTACCAATATAAACTAGGCTCAGCAACAATAGATTACACTAGAAACTAATCAGATTTACACGAAGTTGGTTGTGCTGATTAATACACATGGTAGCTGATCAAAATAAACAAAAGCTTGGATATTTTTATGTACTGATGACCACTAACAAAATTGCAAGGTTTCAGCTAAAAGACAAATTTTGATAGTATGTTAAGTTGACCATTTACGTGATGATGTTAAGTACACCTATTCATTTCATGTCTCCACATAGCTAAAATCTGAGAAACACACTGGCATGAAATTACAATTTCAATAATAAGAAAACTTGAAAAATTCTATTACTTTTAATCATATGATACCATCATTGATTTCATTTGCCTGTACATTGAACTCTGTTAGGTTTAAGTTATGTCTCTGATTACTGGCTTCTAGTGTAGATTACATCATTTCCCTAATTTTCCGGCCCTTTTCTGCAAAGTTTTGTTCTCGTGTTCTGGTACACAAAATGCCAAAAATATTCATATGAAATGCTTCCCTAGACTTAATTTTACCTCACTTTCCTAGGCAAAGACAATTAACCCACAAACTTCAGAACTCAATTCTGCTTTGTTGCGTAAAAAAAATCATAACTGAATCTATCAGGCCTTATGGGAGATGATGCTGATGTTTTTTTAAGTTCCTAAAATCCTCAAGTTAAATATACATGTGCCATCTTTGTTGTCAAAATGAGACCTCCATAACAAAGTTTGGCCATTAACCCTCAACTTAAAAAATGAACGTTTCAGGACTATTGTAAGCCAGTTATCTTGTTTTATTGATAAACAAGAACAACATTAAAAACTATCTAACCGTAATGAGATATTGGCACTTCTAAAAGAAACTCAATAAAACTCCAGACACCAAAAAGAAGCTCAATTTCGTAAGCGACACACGTACGCATTGCGGACCTTAATATTTTTTATTATTATTTTTTTAAAGCGATTCTCTTCTTATCTGTTACTAGAGGATTGGTTCCAACACAATCTCAAAAAAAAAGCTCACGGACAATTTTTTAATGAAATGGTCCTCCTTTCAGACATTCTGTACGCAAACTACTAAGTAGGGAAATAACACGAAATGGCGAATACGCATTCTTTTACCATTAGGATTAGGTGTGTTTTTATCCCCGTTTCAAACTTTTGATATTTGGGCGTTGTGATCTGTTTTTCTCTCCTTGTCAAGTCGAAGGGAATAGCTTAAGGCTTTAACCATGAACTGTTGATTCGAAATACCCAAATCACCTCTATCAGTGCTCTGCTGCGACTATAATTTTTATTGTGGGGAAAAGACCGAGTAACACTGGAGAATATTATTGTCATTAGCTCTCATTAAACTCGTTCATGGGTGATTAGGGCACAGTAGAATGACTACTACAGCTAGAACAAGTGGCAAGTCTCTGCATGCTGTACTATTGATTGAGTTTTTTTATACCTTTCATTTATATCTCCCTCTTACCCATTAGGGTTTCAAAATGGTCACTAATATCAGGCAACAGTGTTTGGTAGAGAGGGGGGAGTGTGTGGGGGGATTTTTAAGTAACGTAGTAGAATTAATTACAATATTTCTTTTTTACAGTCAAACCTGTTGTAAGCGATCACCCACGGGGAATGTAGGGGTGACCACTTAATACAGGTTGTTCGCTTATTACCAGTTATAAGGAACGATGTAAAACGCCATGTTTTGCCTTAATTGAACAATTGATTTACATAAAAACGCTCAAAAATACTACTAATAATGATTTTTGGAGATAAACATGGATTAAATTGTACTTGAAAGATTATTTTCAGTTTTATTTGAGTGGTTGCGTTTCAAATAACCATTGGAGATAGGTGGAAAACAATACAAACAGGCCGTTGGGACTTTGTAAAGGATGACCACAACCGCTTTATGGGGCTGACCGCTAAAAAGTTCAAATTACAGCAATAAAGAGGAACAACTCGGGACTTCAACAATCGACGGCTTAATACAGGGTGACTGCTTAATAAGTTGCTGCTTACTCCAGGTTCCACTGTATTATGTCGAGTGCAGGGTTGTCGACCCCTTAGTAAGGAGAGGCGTGTAATAATTTTTGCCCCTTTTGTAAGTATTGGATTTTCCAATGGGAGCGTAGCTGGTAAATTGTCCCCCCCCCCCCCCCCCACCATCATATTGTAGTTAGAAATATATTTGTTATAACCTTTCTGATACCTGACTGTCTATGAATTCTATTTCTTTATTGAAGATCCTCATACATGATAAAATTTTTCCTCAGACAAAACTAAAGACGTCTCCGAGAACTCCAGAGTGTTTTCCCAAATAGATTCCAAGACTTCTGGAAAAAGTGAGTAAATTCCTGAACAGAAAATCTACTTGACAATGAGTAGCTTCCCATCTTAGCTTTCTCAGGGTTATTTCAGTTACTTACAGCAATGAAAGATGTCTTCTAACTAGACATGGTTGGGGGAGACGGAGGCCATGGTTGTGCAAGCAAACTAAGCGTTGACTTTGTCCTTCACTCCAAAGTTTCGAAAAAGACTCTACGTGCAATAGATTTCAACAATGTGGACATCAGTTGGCGGTTCAGTTTTCCCAACTTAGCAGTACTCAACCGATCAAGCTGAAAAAGTAGCCGCGTTTTAAGCCGGGTTAAAAATGCTTGAAATGGTTCATCAACCAAGTCACTCGAGAATAGTTCGCTCTAAGAAGGACAACAAACTAAAGTGAAAGTGCATGATCTCAGTAGGATGCGACTTTAGATTGACAACAAGTCATGTATCTAGTTCTTAAACTTCCAAATTGTTGACCTGCCTCTTTTCCACGCACTCCCACTCCACATCCGTCCAAAGTGGAATATAAAGTGGGAGATATGAGTCGATATACCCCTATTACTGACCGAATATTCCCTGAGGCACAACTAATAGTTACAGCTTCCTGCCACCAATTTAATATTCCAAAGCTAACTCTCTTATTTCAATTCATTCTTTCTATTTAGACGGGCTGAACGAGGTACGAGACAAGGCAGGGAACCTTCACGAGACTGGGGAAGACCGGTATGTGGATTGGGAAGGCACAATATCAGAAATGAGGAAACTCTCAACTGAGAATACGGAAACTCTCAACTGTGAATACGGAAATCCAACGTGTGAATGCCATGAAAATAAAAGTGTATGTATTTTCAACCTCGAGATCGACGAAATTCGAACCTTCACCAGCTATCAAAAGTTATCAGTGGATGAACCTACAGGAATAGCGATGCGAGGATCCCAAGGAGTAATTTATTATTTTGAAGACGATGGGTCACTTACACCGCTCCAGGATAACAGAACATGTTCAATACAGAAGAGCACCAATTGCACTCATCCTCAGTTTGTAGATGGCAAAACGTACCGCATGGCAATAGCCGTCAATGGACAAATTCCTGGACCTACCTTAATAGTTCATGAAGGTCAAAGGGTCATTATTCATGTTCATAACAATCTCACCACTGAAGGTGTTTCAATTCACTGGCATGGGATGCATCAGAAAGGAACACCTTGGATGGATGGTGTAGGGCAAGTCACTCAATGTCAGATAGGACCTTCATCGAGCTTTTCATACAATTACACCGCTCGACCTTCTGGAACGTTTTGGTACCACTCTCACAGTGGTGCTCAAAGAACAGATGGCTTCTATGGTGCACTTATAGTCAAAGAAAATAAAACAAGGTTGGAGGAAATCCAAACTGAACTAAATATTACTTTTAAAGACTATCCACATCAACACACCTTAACGCTTTTAGACTGGCAACATGAGGCATCCCTGGACCTGTTCACACAGACCCAGGCAGCCTTGGGATTTTATCCAGACAAGCCCCATGGCGAAGTACCTACTCGAGCAGATCAAAAGTATAGTGGTACACGTAGTTTTGACAATGGGGGGGCTGGGCCTATGCCGTACTTTTCTGGAATCATAAATGGCAAAGGCAGACATGATGACGTTAAATACAATAAAACAAGACTGAGTATATTCACTGTTAAGTCCGGAGAGAGATATCGCTTTCGGCTTATTGGAGCCCAAGGGCTTTATTCTTACAGCTTCTCCATTGATGGCCATAAGCTGACTGTGGTCAACACTGACGGCTACTGGACTAAACCCGTAAAAGATGTTGATTACATCATGATCCATCCTGGAGAGAGATATGACTTTTTACTCAGTGCAAATGACGAACTAAATCTTACAGACTACTGGATGCGTGCAGAGACTATGGAAATTAATCAAACTAGGAGTGGGCCACCTTACCAGTCATTAGGACATGTGGCAGAGGCTATTTTGCACTACGAACAGGATGACAACGGTTGGGATCCGGATGATAATGTACCTTCGAGTGAATATGAAAAAATAAAAAACAGATCTCGTCGCAGAGAGTGCACCCAGGAGAATAAATGCAGAGCTGTGAACTGCCCTTTTAAGAACTTTCATGATTCATATAACATTAGTTGTACTAATGTACACGACCTGCGTTTACTCGAACCCACTCCACCTGAGGAGCTTCCAGATGCAAACCCCACCAAAGGATGCACAAATTGCAGCCATTTCGTCAACTTTCATTTTGAAGGCCAATCCGATACTAGTTCAGTGAATGGGCGCAATTTTATTCTTCCCTCCTTTCCACCTCAAACCCAATATGACGATTTTAAAACATATGACACAATCTGCAACCGTACGGCTGACTGCAATCCATCAACACTCGAGTGCTCATGTGTCCATGTGATCGACATTCCCTATAACAAAACTATTCAAATGGTGTTCTCATCAATTGGTGCTACCCCCAGTGCTCATCCAATTCATCTCCATGGCCATACGTTTCATGTTGTTGCCGTTGGATATCCAGAGTATAACGACACCACTGGTTTTGTTCAAACCCCAAATAGTGATATATTCTGCGATGATATCGGCTGTACTAAAGAAGGGTGTGTGAACAGCAGTTGCACCAGACCAAGATGGAAGATAGAGAAAACGTTTCCAATTTCTAACCACACGATCAGAAAAGACACAGTTATGGTCCCTGCAGGAGGCTACGTTGTCATCAATTTTCTTTCTGATAATCCAGGCCAGTGGTTTCTTCACTGTCACAAGGAATTGCACCAACTTGAGGGAATGGCACTGATTGTAAATGAGGCTTTGGATGAGCAACGCAAATGGCACCCACCTGACGGCATGAACAAGTGTGGAGACTTTATACTACCTAAACTAGGGTAGATCTTAACATTCTCAGAAACTATTAGTCTCAACAAAACTACCACTTGAAAACGATTTTGCAGCAATGCATGTGCTAAGATCCAGAAGTAAGTATTTTGGACTGGAGTGAGTCAAATCGAATACCCGGTAACAAAAAGGAAGTATTTTTTAATCCTTATGCCTGGTTCACACGTGTGATGCAAACGCAAACGCAAGCGCAAATGCAAATGCAAGGATCTAAATGTGTGGACTACCCCAACGCAACTGTAAATACAAAGGCAAGCGTCAAGGAATAAAAGAATGCAAATGAAAATGCAAGCGTCAACGTAAGTAATGACAAATTTTCATTTTCTTTTTAACTTGCAGTTGCGTTTGCTTTCGCTTCCCACAATTGTGAACCGAGGCAAAGCAAACGCAAATGCAAAGGTAGGGTGAGAAAAACTAAGTTCTATCTTTTCCATGCCAACACAGCACGAAAAAAAATATGCAGAGAACGTATGGAAATTTCCTGTAGTTTTCGAAAAACGTTTAGATTATATCAGACTTGAGTGAGAAATTTCAAACACTTAACATCTTGTGCTTAGTATTATTGGTATCCCCAGGCTACCTTTTCAGTAATTTAGCCTTTTTGACGCGTATTCGGTTACCTACAGGATTTTTTTGTGGATCTTTCAATATCCAGAACTGAGCATTTTAGACTAGAGTGGGTCAAATCAAATTCTCGGTAAAAAGAGGGTAGTTGTGTTATTTTTCTTTTTCACCCTCTGCCCCGTCCGGCGCCGCTTGCGCAATCTCAAAGCAGTCGTATTTAGGGCCGGACGGGTTGATGTAAGCCGGTTCGGAGGAAGCCGTCCGGCCCGAATGTATTATTTTGTACGGCGACATCAGTTTTTTGTTCGCAGCTGTTACAAAAAACCACGGACGGCAGTGAAGAAAAAAGAGAAAATAAGTCATCTTTTTTAATGAACTGTGAGTTTCTTGTTGTGACTAAATTTTTTTACCGCAGAATCTTTCTAATACTTTTCCCGCGCATGCCAGTCTGTTACGTTCTATTTTTAAAACAAACTTTTCAAATTTCGTTCATAACGCATGCACCTCGCTACGCTCGGTCCGAACGTCACTACTTAGAGTCCTCCCTCTCAGTCTATATGTATATGGTATCTTTAACAAATGGTAAACACCACAGCGTACACTATTGAGTTATGGATGCACGCGGGAGGTTGCTAAGCACGAAAGAAGCGTAAGAGTCGCTCTCGGCGATAGCCGAGAGCGACTCTAGCTTCTTGAGTGCTTAGCAAACCTCCCAAGTGTATCCATAACTCAATAGTGTACGCTGTGGTGTTTACCATTTGTTTTATAACATAACATTAACATATTGTAGCTAAAGAGTTCCCTTTTATTCAACAAATCTTACGTGACCAGAAAAAAACAAGCGCGCGCGGAAGAATAGTCTTTGCATTTGCTGACGTCAGCAGCGTACACCCATGGGCAAATGGGGGACGCTAAATTGACCAATCAGAGCGCGCGCTTTACTTTGGTTATGTTATAATAAGGCTTTGCCTAATTGTCTCATCGCCCTTTAAATCACCAACTCAGTTTTTGGTGCATTTTGAGATCAAAACTAAGCATTTTAGGCAAGCGTGGAACTAGTGTGTGACTAGTATTAAACTAGACTAGTGTGCGACATTATTTGTCAGCAGTGTTTTTTGTATATATGAACCTAGCTGAGTTATTTCATCATATTTTATGAGTATTTAATCACCTACTTGATCTCTTGTGGATCTTTAAAAATCCAAAGTTAAGTATCTTTAACCCGTGTGAGGCAACTGATTTGAGTAACCAGTAACCCATTAGTAGATTTTGTTCGCAACCGTAAGCTTTCCTGTGGTGTTCTATCTCCTCTTTAGAATCACAATTACTATTATAGCAGGCTCATAAGCTTTTAAGCTTTTGTTAATCAACATCGTATACACCGAATGCAAATATGGCATCCAATTTGAATTGAATTGAATTTGAATTGCGTCCAATTTGAATTCTGGACTCACTAGCCTCGTCTTCACGTGGAAATACAAAAGGATTATCACATGTGTAAGAGGCTAGTCATTCCAGAACAATGGCAACTCAAATTGAACGCCATATTTGCATTCGGTGTATAGATCGAAGAAAATTTCACTTAGAAGCGATAGACTCAGAGACACTCTGGCACTTCATCGGTTAACAAGTTTTTATATCAATTTCTCTAAGTTTTTAACAATAGAATAACTTTTATAGAGAGTCATATGGTCATATGCAGTGTGTGACGAACTAGGGAAATATTTAATTATTATTGAATTAATAAATTTGTTTGATTGATTGGTTTGACTTAATCATTTTTGTATATTTGGGGCGATGTAAGAAACAGAAGCTCAGACTTAGCCCCACCCCTCCCCACCTTTCCTTTATCATTGTTGGGAAGTCAAGTGGAATATGTAATTGACAAGGTTGAAAGCTACTACTATAAATTTGTTGCTTAATGGATTGATTCCAACGTTAAACCATTCTTTTTCTGTTCGGAGCGACGGAGGAAACGCAAACTCACTGACACCCCACCTGTCCTTATCACCGAACAGAGGAGGAAAGCTAGATTTGAAGTTTATGTTTGCCTATTTTTAAAGCAAATGAAAGGTTTAAAATAAATTCAGGGCATGCCAGTGCGAATGAAACCACAACCGCGTATTCTCCTTAAGGACAATTAGAAAGCTTGTTTTCAAAATCCTAATTTTTTTGTTTCCTCTGTTCTCTCTGAGTTCTCAAATGACATCATGCACATAAGCTCTTTGAAAATACTACTCTCTCTCCGTTTGGAGAAGTAAATCATCCCCATTTCTCCCCCTTTCTACGATAACTCATCAACCTTAACGTTGTCAAAAAAGACGAAAAGAATCAAAGTAGATTTCACCATCGACCAAAAATCGATCTGTTCACGTTCCCGTACAGATAATAGAGAGATTTAGCACCGCGTTTACGTGAAACGGCAAACGTCAACTTCCCTTTTCACGTCTCAGGTAAAATAGCGTGAAGCTTGCTGCTTTAGCTTCGTGTGAGCTCCCGTCATAACGAATTTGAAGGCGCCCTCGTATGCCTTAAAAAGAATAGTTTTGGTGACCTTTGTGAAAACAGACCTTTTGCCCTCACAAATAAACGAGGATTGGAAAGGGGGGGGGGGGGTGTCGTGCACGCTTCACCGGAATTAAAATCGATAATTCACGGTTTACGGGAATTAAAACAGACTTTTCACGAATCACGCACAATTCAGCATTTACTTTAATTTTTCACCCATGTACTACACAACTGACGTGTCGACCATTTTGAAATATTGCATGGACATTACATAATTGTTTTTCTCGCTCCATGATACTAAATCTACACTAATTCACAAGTGTATGCCTTAGTCTACACAAACAGAACTGGTTACACTTCATTACTTGCAATTCTTTGGTGTGGTGCGTACGTGCAAGAACCATATCTTTGTCAGTATTGTCAAAGGTAATAATTGCCGTTGTGCAAGTCCAATTTGAGATTATCTTTTATTTAATAGAAAGAAATATAAAGTTAATGATTATCTAGGTATGAAAGACTTGCTGCGTGACATTGATGCAATGTCTTTAATTATCGAAAGATGACGAACCTTGAAGGACCATTCCTCGGTTACTGAACATGGGTCTTTCTTCATCCCACTGCGCCTGGGTATTTATTGCAAAATTTGAATAGCAAACATAACGACTCACAACTACCCTGCATACCTTTGATAGTCCAGTAACACATTCATAAGGTCGTCAAAAACAGGACAAAATAAATGAGCAAATGCAGCTTTTCACGAGAAAGAATCTCCATTCAGAGAGACATTTGTAGATCCGATCGATGTCTATTCGGCCACAGGTAGCCCAAGCTCACTACTAGAAAAGCGGACGTGACTCTTACAGTGTTGCGCAACGTTTTATATTGATAAAGGTTTGTAAGGGATGTTATCGGTTTGCTTTAAAGGAGATAAAAAATGTCTTGTTTTGATGATAAAATGGATTTACCTTATTGCTTTGTTGTTTTCAGTCTTTGTTGATTTCAGTCTTTGTTGATTATCATCGTCTCAGGCCATTTTGAAGCGTTTTTGGCGAGTTAGCGCTATTTTGGTGTTCAACTGCTTTTTTTAGAGTATAAAAAGTTACGAAACACTGTAAGAATCACGTCTAGAAATACGCCAAGATTAGCTTAGCTACCCGCGTGCATGTTACTGTACTTTTATCTCAAAACACAATAAAATGTATGTATGTATGTATGTATGTATGTATGTATGTATGTATGTATCAGTTTCTACGTTGAGTTTTCTTTATCTTTAGCACTGGCATAAAAGAACTTGATAACTTAAAATCCTATCGTTACACCTTTTCCATGGCTATTAAGTTCTTCTCTGTGAGAAAAAAAGGAAATAGAATCTTCCTTACCCTGTAAATGCGAAACAGATTACTCTTATTTGTAATCAGCAAAGCGCGACCGGCAAACATAAGAAAATGGTGGGAAAACAAGGTCACGTGGCCACTCACGGAGTTTATGTTTCACGCTAAAGCGGTGCTAAATCTCTCTGTAAGATTATCATAATTTCGTTTGAATACAAACACAGGTTTTTCCTCCTTAGAACACCCATGTTTTCCAATTTAACGGCGAAAACGTCGTATAAGATTTATTTTTCAATATATGATATGCCATTCAGTTTTATTTTTTGATTTGTAACAATTTCTCAGTTCCCAAACTTACCCGTTGGTTGGATCGCATTCTCTTACAGGCGGCCTAAGCTCTCTTTGAGAACCACACAAGGAACACAATTTGCATATCGATTTATAAGGATTTGTAAGGGATTTTCTACAAGATATCCATAGACATAGTTAAAAGTGAAAATATGAAATAAAAATGGCTTACCTTATTCCATACGTGTGTTGTTTGCTCCTGGTGTCGTTATTTTACCGATTTCACTTTATTTAAGCGGGTTTTTTTTTTTAATCCTAGTTCTCTACCACATAAAGAGAAGACAAGGCCGAACACTTCTGTCCGGACAGCCTGCCGAACGAAGTAAAAAATCCCAAGCTAAAATGTACCCACGGCCACAAATCCACCGCAGAATTCAAGGGCAAAGGTTGACCTTTCATTTCGATTCTCTAGCCACTCAATCTCAGCCCTGCGATCGACGCCAGGCGGCTATTCGTGTCCTCAGTGAAACGCTAAAACATGGTAGACATCCACGTCATTTTAAACACGACACAACGACCGTTGAAATCGGCTTGGTAACCTCGTCATGTTGGCAACCAAGACTCGCGGGGGTACTAGACTTCAACTTGTCAACAAAACTTCTTGTAAAACCCGGGGTCCCCTCAGGTCTAGTACCCCCGCCAGTCGGACAGAAGTGTTCGGTCTTGTCTTCTCTTTATGTGGCAGAGAACCAGGATTAAAAAAAATCCGCTTAATTCAAGTGAAATCGGTAAAATAACGACACCAGGAGCAAACAACACACGTATGGAATAAGGTAAGCCATTTTTATGTAATATTTTCACTTTTAACTATCTCTATAGATATCTTGTAGAAAATCCCATACAAATCCTTATAAATCGATATGCAAATTGTGTTCCTTGCGTGGTTCTCAAAGAGAGCTTGGGCCGCCTGTGGTTCTCTTTGGTTTCGATCAAAATGACTAATTTGCGAAATTCGCAAAGCTCTATATGGCGCGTCATAAAGAGTGCGCAAAAGTCTTATTCCATAATTTACTTATTACGTGTAAGTGCTTACACGCCGTAATAGATTAGACTCTAGATAAGGTTCCATATAGGAGAAAATAGCTTTCAACCGCATGTACCTCGCCATTCACAAACTTCAATGCTGGAGGCAAAGTATTTTGAAAAATTTGTAACTCGGTGAAAACTATATATAGTGCAATCATTTGACCGTTAACGTAATAATGGTAAAAGGTCGATCTTAGATGCATAAAATAAGAATACGGCTTTACCAGCGTTCGACTTTTGTAGCTAAATTATGGAGGTCGGGGGGGATTGGGTGCTTTTGAGGTCACCTTTAAGAATGTCTCGTAAAAAAATCAGACTGGTTCAAAATAAACGTGATATCTGTTCATGGGATATAAGTATCGACTTTCACAGAAGAAAAAAATCATGGAAATTGGTGAAGGTCCGAAATTTGCCTTGTCCGTCCTTAGGAGGACAGCCTCTTAACCTCTAAATATGACTTCCCCGTCTAGGATTTGAATTCTGCATCTTCAGAGATTACTCTGTACAGTATTTCGAAACAAAACTTAAAAAAAGCGAATTGCTGGAAGCAAGCTTTCAGTTATTTATTCATGAATTCGTGGTAATCCGAAGATTAGGTAAATAGCATAATTCTTCTCTGAATGTGTCCCCTTTCTCGAGAGGAAAAAATATATTCATTCCCTGAGACACTTTTAATTTATTAAGGTCATCAGGAAAGTCCAGCTGTATTCTGCCCATCGACGTCTGCTTAAAAAAAATTAAAAAAAGTCAAGCTCGAGTGGCAAGGAATGTTTGCATTGAGTCAACCCGGTGGGAGTCTGCAAGATGATACTGGATTTCTGCATTTTATCTTTTTACTTATATTCTTAGTTTCTAACTTCCTGTTACGTTTATGAACAACAAAACATTGCATCGCTTTTGAAGGTGAAGAAAATATATTTTCTTTGAAAGGTAAAGCTTTTCTTTTTTTCTTTATTGTATTATATTCTTATTAGTTATAAGTGGAGGTCGAATTGACAGTGGAAGAACAAAAAAGTTAATTATAATTACACAAACATTGAACAGATGTTCATTAGATTTCTTAAGTCCAAATTGTTTTGCTCTCACCTAACAGTCACTTTCATATTTCCAACTCATAGATTCAAAATGTTGGGATATGTCCTGACTATTTATGTTACGGCAAGAAGCTCGAATTTTCGTATCAAGAGAAAGTGACATAAACCTCAAGCGCAATCATTTGTAAAGGAATCATCTCCTGTATCAAGAGGAGAAAAATGACTTATTCTCTCTTAAAAAGTAAAAAAATTTTACTCATAAATGGTCATCTGCAAAAGTCCAGCTACCGATGGAAGCGTACACCAAAATTGTTTGCGTGGTTTCGAGTTCACAAATGGTAAATTATATCATGGCGTCAATGGTCATTCGCAAAGAACACGTTTATTGCTGAAATTCATTTGCTTTCATGATTTCACCGCTTTTGTGGTAACTTTTGCAAACGTTTGACAGCTTATAAGAAAAAAAGATTGAGGGTTTGATATCCATTATCCTAGTCTACGATCCCGTACAACGTTTTATTCATTTTCAGTATTTTTTCCATTACCGCCTCATAAGATAATCACATTAGGGACCTTAAGTAGTCAGGACGGCAAAAATAAAGAACACTTTGATAAGGAAATAAATGAAATGAAATTTTTGTCACGTCCTTGTTGTCGTCGCCGTCGTGGGTTCTGTCCTGGTGTACCGGTTCACAAGAGCCAATACAAAAGACCAAACAATACACAATAGCTAACCGATAACTCCTAAACAAAGAAAGAACAATGGTAATTCCCTTGTGAACCGGTACACGAGGACAGAACCCCGTCGTGGTTGCTTCAGATTGTATTCTGCCAATTAACGTATTCTGCCAATTAACGTCTGCCGAGAAGATTTCGTGTAAAATTGTCATTTTCAATTTTAAGCGACAAAATAAAAATGAAAGTCAAGCTCGAGTACAAGGAATGCTCGATTTATTCACTCAAGTTTGAATCTCCGAGATAATACTTTTCTAATAACTTCATGTTTGCTTAATAATGATAGCTGTTGAACGTTGAAAAAAAAAGAATGAATGAAATGATACATCCCTTCCAAAGGTGTACCTTTCAAAAGAGAACAAAATATATTTCCTCTGAGAAGGTGAGAAAGGTTTTTTTTTTTACAATTTTTTTTTTTCATTATTCTTATAAGTCATGAGGGAAATTCGAACTCGCAGCGGAAGACCAAAGTAATTTACGTTGGCAAAGTTTCACAGCCTTGTTCTAAATTGACACTCACCTGCCGTATTCACTCATTCGCAATTACAATAATAATAATAATAATAATAATAATAATAATAATAAAAGGCTAAGTTCTGTTACCTAAGTTTACCATCAAGCAGCGGCTCAAACTGTCAAGCAACAATATACAAGCTCAGGAAAAGAATTTAGGTATATTTGTTGCCAGGGAGATTTTTTTCTCCCTTCGTACGTGGGTCCTCCTTTGTTTTTTTAATTACTCGCTCGCTGTTTAACCATAGCTGATGTGCGTCAACCGATGAGTTATGCTAATGGTGGGAGAGTACAGTCCAATTCGGTCTGCAAATATACAAGTGACAACAAAATCGGACAACCGCACAACAAAGAACACCCCAAATATTTTAAAGTGAATTACCTCTGGAAAGGTAAGGATGTTCTGTTAACGGTTTTATGGAGGGGGAATTTAAATTGAGATGTTCAGTTCATAGTGTACATTAGGCAAGAAAACAATCAAACAAGCGAAAGGGGAAAAATACATTTATTCCCGGTTAGTGACACACAAATGTGATTAAGACAACTAAAATAAAATTAGGCAAGGCTGCTGAAGATTGAAAAATGGGACGGCGAAGGTAGCTCGATATATTTTTCATAAGCTAAGTTTTTTTTAACGAAACAGTACACCACGGCGTGCGAAGAAATTCGCCTTACTTTCCCAAGATTCTGTAAAATTGCCTTAATATTTTTCATTGTTTTAAACAGGAAAAATGCTGCAGGAAATGGAATGTTTCATACTCTTCGCTCTCTTTACCAGTCCGGATTGTGTTTCTCTAAATAACCAGCGTGGAGCAAATAGCATGGCAGGTATGGCTCCTAAGAGTTTACGTTGTTAAGGGTATGTCAAAGTCAGCCCTCCATCCGGTTATGCCGTGTGCGATGAGAAATCACCTCCCAGAGTCTATCTACCACAGAAACGGAATGTTAAAAACAGAAGAAGAAAGGAATAATTTTTGGTTGCCTTGGGTACCACACCCGATTAAGGATCATAATATTTCGACGGCATTTACCTATTTAGCATTTTTTAGTATGACTTTCCCCTAGACTAAATTATTTATCTTCTACACTGTAATTGTTTGATATCAGCCCTCACCTATCGTGAGAGATAGAGCATTAGCTTCGACTATTTCTCGTAAAGGAAAAAAGGTCCGAAGAAATAAACTTTTGTGAAAAGGTAAATGACTGACTAGAAAAAGCTTTCACGTTGAAGGCGAATTGACTGAATGACTCAGTTGCCTCCTATAAATATGAAAAAGCTTGCCACCCGTTCTGCCTTTGAAGAACGAAGGACATAGCCTGCGGATTATATTTTTCATTGGCTTCTTTATTCCTTCTTCCTCCCTCAGATGATTGTCGCGTGATTGAATTCAAAGAAGGAACAAAAAACAAGATCTTAAAAAATTACGTTATTAGGACAGACCAAGTGCAAGACAAGGATATCTGTGAGTTGAGATGCTATCTTGAACCACAATGCGTGTCTTACAACTACGGTCCGCGGGGAGGTGGGACATTCACATGCGAGCTGAATAACATGACACACTTACAAGTCCTCGATTCCTTCGAAGACAAAAACGGATTTTTATACACAGAGATTTTTGTAAGTACCTGACATCATTCAGTTTTAAATATAAGAATAAGAAAACTCTGATAAAAAATTTTATTTATTTATTCCTTCCTTCATTCATTAATTGATTATTTTTTAGTGATTTGTTCTATACATTGGTCCATTTCATTCTTACCTTTTCAGAATCCTTGTGAGAGCAATCCGTGTGCTAATCACGCCACATGTCAAGCGGGATTTGGTGACCATGGGTACCGCTGCCTATGTCCTGCTGGATATCAAGGAGTTCAGTGCGAAACAGGTGATAAAGAAAATTTCTCACGATAAAATGATGAGCTCAGATAACAGGCAAAATTATTTTGACTTAAAAGATGGGTAGAAGGAGAGAGAGCAGGCAGGCAAAGGAGCGAACATGAAAGAAGAAAAATTGATAAGGCCACTTTTATAGATTTGGACGAAATATGTCATCAAGGAGGGTTCTTAACCTATGATTGCTTTCTTCTTAAATTTTGTGTAAGTGTTGATGAATGCACATCGGGAAAATACAATTGTTCCGTAGAGCACAGATGTGTCAATAATTTGGGAGTCAGTGCTCATGTAAACCTGTATTTAACGGCGATGGAGAAACTTGCCAAGGTGAGAATTTTAAACAATGAAAGAGACCGTAACGACGAAAGAAAAACAGGCACAAACATGTAGACCAGCAACAATGGTTTTGACAGTGGTCTTACATATCGAAAAAAAAAGATCCGTACATGTATTATCTGGTCAGCTGCCAGAGATTGTTAAAAAAACGTCGATGAAAAAACTCTGTTATTGATAAGGAGTTAAATGCTTTTCATCAAACATGCACGTAAAGCTCGTTTTGCTCTCTTCCAGATATCGACGAATGCAATGGTGATAACTTGCCTTGTGACGTAAAGAGAGGTATATAATACCGCAGTTCAAATAATATGAACTTCATATATTTCATTGTATCTGATATATCCCTTTCACGGGTTTATTACGAATCAACTTAACGGCCTACTCCCAGTTGGCTTGTTAACTCAATTGGTAGAGCGCTGCACTAGTATCGCAGAGGTCAGTGGTTCGAGTCCCGTACAGGCCTGATTTTTTTTCAGGTCTGATTTTCGTTATTGCTTAAATAGCGCTATCTACTGCGAGGATCGTGCATCATACGTAAATACTAGAACTTATTTAGGTAACGTTCGTACCCTCAGGTCATAGTTTACCTTACCTCACCTTTCCTTCCTTAGTCATGCCTTCGATTCCCTTTCTCGTTATAGTGAAAGAGGCGTTCATCTGGTCAAAAGAAATGCAATTATGACACCTTTCAAGCCCATTGATATTTGTCAAAAAGTCCCTTCCGGAGAAAATGGAACGTTCTGTTTTAATTGTTATAGGAAAGTTTTTCAATTTTAAGAGGACTTTTTTTGGATCTTACCACCTAACACAATTTTTATAACCTATCAATTTTCTTACCAGACAACTGGAAAAAGATTAACATCAGTCCTGTCTGTTTTGGGACAAAACATGACGACTACGGATCCTTTGAAATCCGGGAAGCTGGTAAAATCTTCACATTTAAACTTGTACACATAAATGGCTCCGTGACATGCTACTACGGAAAATTTAATCCAACAAAGTGGGGATGCTCATTTCCACATTACGGTAACGATAACTTAATGACGGTGATAACTTACAGCAACAAAAGTGTTCTTCCACTTCCTGAGTTCGTGAAAAGCAACAAACAGTATCTTTACCAACTCAGCGATACTGATGTCAACTCTCCCACGCTTGTGTTCAACCTGCTCCCCACCCCACTGGTCGTATCGGTCGGACAGCAGTTCCAAGTATGGTATGGACAAGACTTGGCTGATATTAGCGAGGAGAATAATGCTGGCAAGACATGCACAGACGTTCATGCTTTGTACCCTTCAAATTGATTTTATTCTGAGATTAAATCTACATTTATCAAACTCCGAAAAACGAGATGGACATTATAAATGTTCCTCATATATCACCTGGGTGTAAGAAAGACACTAAGTAAATTAGACGTGAGATAACTAAACTTGAAACTGCATCGCTTAAGGGTCTTTTATGGTTTGTCGAAAAGTATTTGAAATCTCAAAGTTATTAATTATACCATAATATTTCTGGTGTCTACGGATTTCCTATTTTAGTTAGATAACTAGCTTTGGCAGAGACCTGAGGGCGATCGACCGCGTAGTACAACCCTTTAACATTGACTCACAAAAATATCTCGTATCTTACTGGTCCATTTATAAAGC
This sequence comes from Stylophora pistillata, assembly GCF_964205215.1. Classification (NCBI taxonomy): domain Eukaryota; kingdom Metazoa; phylum Cnidaria; class Anthozoa; order Scleractinia; family Pocilloporidae; genus Stylophora; species Stylophora pistillata. The sequence continues at coordinate 13,787,062 of NC_142523.1, forward strand.
ATGATTAGATTGAAGAGAGAAGTACGATATACAGATCATTAAATTGTAGTGCTTTTATTTCTTAAATGCTGTGGTAAACATTCAATATAGTATATCTCTCACTATTATTTGTAGTAAATGGTCAATTCAAACAAAGATACGCGCATATACCAAAATGTTGAATATAATAGTCTTTTAAGTTCTCCTGAGCATGCTTGAAACGGTGTCAAAAAGTGACTTTGTTGAGAATATACCGAAAAGTTTTCAAAACTTGGTCACCATCGGCTCAGACAATAACATCACACATCATCTCACTGGGAAGCCTTAGTAGGGGACGAACAGACTGTCAGTAGGCGTCTGATTAACAACTATTTACCTCAGTCTCGGTGGTTAGTGATGGCTATTTACGGAGCCGCAAAGCGGCGAGGTAAATATCCACCGCTAACCACCGACACTGAGGTGAATATTTGTTTTAGTATAGACTAAAACAGTGAGGTAATATACACCACCGTCGTTAATTTGAGTGATTTCTTCGCTTGTCACGAATGCAAACCGGGACGCCATTTTTTCCCGAGTTGTTCGGAGGCAAATAGCAAAGGATATTCGGAGTTTAACTAGCCAATCAGAGCGCTCCTTCAACGCTATACATTATTTTAGTATATACTAAAATATTTTATTTACTTCAGCTAAGTGAGTGACCTGAAAGATTATTTATAAGCTAAATATTATGCATGAAATCATTAAAATGCCAGATCACTTTCACAGAATCAACCAATAAAATCACGAGAAACGATGACTCCAACACAATGCAAATATACCAGTCAGTGCTCAGAACAAAGCAATCGAAGGTGATGGATGATTTAAATGGAATTCTAGAAGTATAAAATGTTTAATATATCAGGCAATTATAAATCCTAAGTAGACCAAGGAGCCAGACGTTTTTGTTTGTCGTAATGCCGTCCTCCATAGGCTAAGTTACGTTGTTCACCGAACCAGAAAGTATAATTTAGCATTTTTCTAGCCTGTTCGGTAAATTATAGTGGTCTAATAACGTTCAGTTCAGTAGAACAGCATGCATTTAATTGCCAATAAGGAGATTTTAAGATTTCTATGTAGTTATATTACCAATATGCATAACGTGAGTTAACCTTTGTAAATAATTATATAATAATTCGATATGTAATAGAAATTACCAGAGTCAATATTGGGTAGATACTCCATTTTTTTTTCTGACATTATCCTTCAATGAACAGATAATAATGTTGATCTATTTGATGAATTTTAATGACCTAACATCAAAATACACTTGTTGGCTTGAATCATCTGTGTAGAGAGTGTGCTGTAACTGAACGTAGTTTTACTATAATTAAGAAACTTTCTTCCCCATGTAAAAAACCCCAACAAAACAAAGAGCCGACCACACGTTTCTATTCTAGTTTTTTCTTCAGTGCTTGATAGCCTTATTAGATCTTATAGATTAGAAATTAATTAATCTCACGATTGAAAGATTATCTAGGTGTTACAGCAGGATTAAATATCTTGTTTTCACATGACCGCTATTTTGGGAATTCTAGCAGGACTGGAAAAAGACGTACTTTACCGGTATCTCATGAACTCAGAATTATGATTCCATTGTTTGCGATGAGAATTGATTATCTTCGATGAATAAATTCGTTTGAGCAATACACGTGCCGATTTAAATCCTGACTTATGCTTTTCAAAATTCTAAAATCTTTAGTCATGTGTTACAGTACCTACTTTTAAATATAATTTTAATCTATGCGGAATGCTTGTAAATTAGCTGGTGTGTCATGCCATTATGTAATGTTACAACTAACTAGTTAGGCGTATGACACAATAAACTTGTTTTATATTGTTTATTGACATGTGTAAAAAGAGAACATAACAATTTGGAGGCACGTTTCAAATAATTTTTAAAGCGTGAATTTTTAGTGACCATATATAAATGGCTTGTCGTCCAGTTAACTCTCGCCAAACCCATCGCCTTCTGCTCATTACACAGCAATGGTTTTCAACTCAGCATTATTTCAAATATCTCTATTTTAGTTTCCTTCTTTTATCTACTTTTAGTACAAAGTTATCCTGGAATTTATAAGAATGGAACACGGCGAAGGATTTTCATTCGCTCTCGTACAGTACGTCATCATTTGTTTCTTATGTGAAGTATCATGAGGCCTGAATCAGACTGAACGTAGTTTTGTACAAATGATATAATTATAATCCGTGACCCGTGAAAAGCAATCTTTATGCGTAGAAATTTTAGAGGAAGAATCGGCGCCACACCTTTCTGAAAATGGTTGTAAAGTTCCTCTTATTTGACACCTTTTTGGCTAGTGCGTACCTCAGTTACAGCTGATGACGACTAGCTTTGCGTTTAGGCTGACTTCCCACCATGGTTTCACCGAGTCGCGTTACCGAAATATCGTTTATCGATTAGAAAAGGATGATTGATTAAGTTTTGTCTATTGGATACACCGTTACTTCCTCTAAAGATATCGAAAACTGAAGGCAGAGTCGAGTTAATCTTCAGCTGCCTTGACTGAACTTTCAGAGTTCGGTTTTTAGTCAAATTGAAATGAGTACAAAGAATGAATCAATAGGCTTAAATTAGAAGTCCTCTCACACTGTACGCGAGTCCTTTTTAATATTGCAAGAAAGTGAGAGAGAGAATAAAAAAAAGGCAGTCTTAAGAGTCAGTTCTTAGAACAAACAACATGTATCAACCAAAAAATATAGAAAGTATCATCAAGCAGATTTGCTTTAATTAATAAATAATTACTTTGTATAATTGACGTTAGTTTTACTTCATAATGTAGGGAACAATTCTCGCGTTTCCTTCATATCTATGAAACCCAAAATCATGCTAAACCAACATCGAATCCTGTGCAAAATATTCGATAAAGAAAGGCAAGAGTAATTATGTTAAAAGGCTTCTTGCATCACACAAATATGATGTCATGCTCTATCTACAAACTCCATATTTTGCACAATTTCGCTCCCTTCAAAATCAACAGCAAATAATTGTGCAAGACTTAAACGTCTGAACTATGATCAACCCAAAGAATGAAATATTTCTTATTCAATCAAATTCTTTGTCTTCTCTTCACTTGCTTATGGAAGCTTGTTGAAGTGATGTTTGTATAAAACAAGAGATAATACTTTTCTAATAACTTCATGTTTGCTTAATAATGGTAGCTGTTGAACATTGAAAAAAAAAAAGAATGAATGAAATGATACATCCCTTCCGAAGGTGTACCTTTCACAAGAGAATAAAATATATTTCCTCTGAGAAGGTGAGAAAGGTTTTTTTTTTTAATTTTCTTCTTTTTATTATTCTTATAAGTCGTGAGGGAAATTCGAACTCGCAGCGGAAGACCAAAGTACTCTACGTTGGCAAAGTTTCACAGCCTTGTTCTAAATTGACGCTCACCTGCCGTATTCACTCTTTCGCAATTATAATGATAATAATAAAACGCTAAGTTCTGTTCCCTAAGTTTACCATCAAGCAGCGACTCAAACTGTCAAGCAACAATATACAAGCCACAGGAAAGGAATTTAGGTACATTTGTTGCCAGGGAGACTTTTTTTCTCTCTTCGTAGGTGGGTCCTCCTTTGTTTTTTAATTACTCGCTCGCTGTTTAACCATAGCTGATGTGCGTCAACAGATGAGTTATGGTAATGGTGGGAGAGTACAGTCCAATTCGGTTAGCAAATATACGAGTGATAACAAAATCGAACAACCGCACAACAAAGAACACCCCAAATATTTTGAAGTGAATTACCTCTTGAAAGGTAAGGATAGTTCTGTTAACGATTTTATGGAGGGTGAATTTAAATTGAGATGTTCAGTTCGTAGTGTGCGTTAGGCAAGAAAACAATCAAACAAGCGAAAGTGGAAAAATACATCCATTTATTCCCGGTTAGTGACGCACAAATGTCATTCAAGATAACTAAAATAAAATTAGGCCAGGCTGCTGAAGATTGAAAAATGGGACGACGAAGGTAGCCAGATATATTTTTCATAAGATAAGTTTTTTTTTAACGAAACAGTACACCACGGCGTGTGAAGAAATTCGCCTTACTTCCCAAGATTCTGTAAAATTTCCTTAATATTTTTCATTGTTTTAAACAGGAAAAATGCTGCAGGAAATGGAATGTTTCATACTCTTCGCTCTCTTTACCAGTCCGGATTGTGTTTCTCTAAATAACCAGTGTGGAGCAAATAGCATGGGAGGTATGGCTCCTAAGAGTTTACGTTGTTTAAGGGTATGTCAAAGTCAGCCCTCCATCCGGTTATGCCGTGTGCGATGAGAAATCACCTCACAGAGTTTATCTACCACAGAAACGGAATGTTAAAAACAGAAGAAGAAAGGAATAATTGTTGGTTGCCTTGGGTACCACAACCGATTCAGGATCGTAATATTACGACGGCATTTACCTATTTAGCATTTTTTAGTATGACTTTCCCCTAGACTAAATTATTTATCTTCTACACTGTAATTGTTTGATATCAGCCCTCACCTATCGTGAGTGATAGAGCATTAGCCTCGACTATTTCTCGTAAAGGAAAAAAGGTCCGAAGAAATAAACTTTTGTGAAAAGGTAATTGACTGACTAGAAAAGGCTTTCACGTTGAAGGCGAATTGACTGAATGACTCAGTTGCCTATAAATATGGAAAAGCTTGCCCTCTGTTCTGCCTTTGAAGAACGAAGGACATAGCCTGCAGATTATATTTTTCATTGGCTTCTTTATTCCTTCTTCCTCCCTCAGATGATTGTCGAGTGATTGAATTCAAAGAAGGAACGAAAAACAAGATCTTAAAAAATTTCGTTATTAGGACAGACCAAGTGCGAGACAAGGATATCTGTGAGTTGAGATGCTATCTTGAACCACACTGCGTGTCTTACAACTACGGTCCGCGGGGAGGTGGGACATTCACATGCGAGCTTAATAGCATGACTCACTTACAAGTCTCCGATTCCTTCGAAGACAAAAACGGATTTTTATACACAGAGATTTTTGTAAGTACCTGACATCATTCAGTTTTAAATTTAAGAATTAATAAGAAAACTCTGATAAAGTGTTATTTATCTATTCCATCAATCATTTATTAATTGAGCATGTAAAGATGAAACAATTTTTAGTGTAATAGATTATTAATTGATTATTTTTTTTTATTGATTTGTTCTATACATTGGTCCATTTTATTCTTACCTTTTCAGAATCCTTGTGAGAGCAATCCCTGTGCTAATCACGCCACATGTCAAGCGGGATTTGGTGACCATGGGTACCGCTGCCTATGTCCTGCTGGATATCAAGGAGTTCAGTGCGAGACAGGTGATAAAGAAAATTTCTCACGATAAAATGATGAGCTCAGATAACAGGCAAAATTATTTTGACTTAAAAGATGGGTAGAAGGAGAGAGAGCAAGCAGGCAAAGGAGCGAACATGAAAGAAGAAAAATTTATAAGGCCACTTTTATTGATTTGGACGAAATATCTCATAAAGGAGGGTTCTTAACCTATGATTGTTTTATTCTTAAATTTTGTGTAAATGTTGATGAATGCACATCGGAAAAATACAATTGTTCCGTAGAGCACAGATGTGTCGATAATTTGGGAGTAAGTGCTCATGTAAACCTGGATTTAACGGCGATAGAGAAACTTGCCAAGGTGAGAATTTTAAACAATGAAAGAGACAGTAGCGACGAAAAAAAAACAGGCACACATGTAGAATAGCAACAATGGTTTTGACAGTTGGTCTTACATATCGAAAAAAAAGGTCAGTACATGTATTATTACTTGAGTGAAAAAATTTGGGTGATAAATGAGCTTAATCAATCTTAGATGTTGACGAATGCACATTGGAGAAACATGATTGTTCCTATCTTCTTCGTAGCTTGCCTAAAGAGTGCCTTGAGTCTTACCTTTTTTCTTTTCGTCTACATTCTTTTAAGATATCGATGAGTGTAAAGATGGCAGCCACGAGTGTCACTTTGCTGCCGATTGTGCAAACATCGCTGGATCATTTGACTGCAGTTGTAAGTCTGGACACCTTGGAGACGGACGGCACTTTTGCTCAGGTACATCCTATCTCTAACTAAATACTAGAACTTATTTAGGTAACGTATGTATCCTCAGGTCGTAGTTTACCTTACCTCACCTTTCCTTCCTTAGTCATGCCTTACCTTTCTCGTTATAGTGAAAGAGGCGTTCATCTGGTCACAAGAAATGCAATTATGACACCTTTCACGCCCACTGATATTTGTCAGAAAGTCCCTTCCGGAGAAAATGGAATATTCTGTTTGAATTGTTATAGAAAATTTTTTCAATTTTAAGAGGACTTTTTTTGGATCTTACCACCTAACACAATTTTTATAACCTATCAATTTTCTTACCAGACAACTGGAAAAAGATTAACATCAGTCCTGTCTGTTTTGGGACAAAAAATGACGACTACGGATCCTTTGAAATCCGGAAAGCTGGTAAAATCTTCACATTTAAACTTCTACACACACGTGGCTCCGTGACATGCTACTACGGAAACTTTAATCCAACAAAGTGGGGATGCTCATTTCCACATTACGGTAACGATAACTTAATGACGGTGATAACTTACAGCAACAAAAGTGTTCTTCCACTTGCTGAGTTCGTGAAAAGCAACAAAGAGTATCTTTACCAACTTAGCGGTGCTGATGTCAACTCTCCCACGCTTGTGTTCAACCTGCTCCCCACCCCACTGGTCGTATTGGTCGGACAGCAGTTCCAAGTATGGTATGGACAAGACTTGGCTGATTTTACCGAGGAGAATAATGATGGCAAGACATGCACGGACGTTCATGCTTTGTACCCTTTAAATTGATTTTATTCTGAGATTAAATCTACATTTATCAAACACCGAAAAACGAGATGGACATTATAAATGTTCCTCACACATCACCGGGGTGTAAGAAGACACTAAGTAAGTTAGACGTGAGATAACTAAACTTGAAACTGCATCGCTTAAGGGTCTTTTATGGTTTGTCGAAAAGTATTTGAAATCTCAAAGTTATTGATTATACCATAATATTTCTGGTGTCTACGGATTTCCTATTTTAGTTAGATAACTAGCTTTGGCAGAGACCTGAGGGCGATCGACCTCGTAGTGCAACCCTTTAACATCGACTCAGAAAAATATCTCGTATCTTACTGGTCCATTTATAAAGCATGATTAGATTGAAGAGTGAAGTACGATATACAGATCATTAAATTGTAGTGCTTTTATTTCTTAAATGCTGTGGTAAACATTCAATATAGTATATCTCTCACTATTTTTGCAGGAAATGGTCAATTCAAACAAAGATACGTGCATATACCAAAATGTTGGATAGTCTTTTAAGTTCTCCTGAGCATTCTTGAAACGGTGTCAAAAAGTGACTTTGTTGAGAATATACCGAAAAGTTTCAAAACTTGGTCACCATCGGCTCAGACAATAACATCATACATCATCTCACTGGGAAGCCTTAGTAGGGGACGAACAGACTGTCAGTAGGCGTCTGATTAACAACTATTTACCTCAGTGTCGGTGGTTAGTGGTGGCTATTTACCAAGCCGCGAAGCGGCGAGGTAAATATCCACCGCTAACCACCGTCACTGAGGTGAACAGTTGTTTTAGTATATACTAAAACAGTGAGGTAATATACACCACCGTCGTTAATTTGAGTGATTTCTTCGCTTGTCACGGATGCAAACCGGGACGCCATTTTTTCCCGAGTTGCTCGGAGGTAAATAGCAAAGGATATTCGGAGTTTGACTAGCCAATCAGAGCGCGCCTTCAACGCTATCCATTATTTAATTTTAGTATATACCAAAATTTGCTATTTACTTCAGCTAAGTGAGTGACCTGAAAGATTATTTATAAGCTAAATATTATGCATGAAATCATTAAAATGCCAGATCACTTTCACAGAATCAACCAATAAAATCACGAGAAACGATGACTCCAACACAATGGAAATATACCAGTCAGTGCTCAGGACCAAAGAAATCGAAGGTGATGGATGATTTAAATGGAATTCTAGTAGTATAACTGAAATGTTTAATATATCAGGCAATTATAAATCCTAAGTAGACCAAGGAGCCAGACGTTTTTGTTTGTCGTAATGCCGTCCTCCATAGGCTAAGTTACGTTGTTCACCGAACCAGAAAGTACAATTTAGTATTTTTCTAGCCTTTTCGGTAAATTCTAGTAGTCCAATAACGTTCAGTTCAGTAGAACAGCAGGCATTTAATTGCGAATAAGGAGATTTAAAGATTTCCATGTAGTCTTATTACCAATATGCATAACGTGAGTTAACCTTTGTAAATAATCATATAATAATTCGATATGTCATAGAAATTACCAGAGTCAATATTGGGTAGATACTCCATTTTTTTTTCGAGAAGACTGACATTATCCTTCAATGAACAGAGAATAATGTCGATCTATTTGATGAATTTGAATGACCTAACATCAAAATACACTTGTTGGCTTGAATCATCTGTGTAGAGAGTGTGCTGTAATTGAACGTAGTTTTACTAGAATTAAGAAACCTTCTTCCCCATGTAAAAAACCCCAACAAAACAAAGAGCCGACCACACGTTTCAATTCTTGTTTTTTCTTCAGTGCTTGACAGCCTTATCAGAGCTTAGAGATTAGACATTAATTAATCTCACGATTGAAAGATTATCTAGGTGTTACAGCAGGATTAGATATCTTGTTTTCACATGACCGCTATTTTGGGAATTCTAGCAGGACTGGAAAAAGACGTACTTTAGCGGTCTCTCATGGACTCAGAATTATGATTCCATTGGTTGCGATGAGAATTGATTATCTTCGCTGAATAAATTCGTTTGAGCAATACACTTGCCGATTAAATTCCAATTTTCCTCATATGCATTGTATTTATGATCCTGACTTATGCTTTTCAACATTCTAAAATCTTTAGTCATGTGTTATAGTACCTACTTTTAAATTGAATTTTAATTTGTACGGAATACTTGTAAATTAGCTGGTGTGTCACGCCATTATGTAATGTTACAACTAAAGAGCTAGGCGTATGACACAATAAACTTGTTTTGTATTGTTATATGACATGTATAAAAAAAATAACAGAACTATTTGGAAGCACGTTTCAAATAATTTTTACAGCATGAATTTCTAGTGACCATATATAAATGGCTTGTCGTCCAATTAACTCTCGCCAAACCCATCGCCTTTTGCTCATTACAAAGCAATGGTTTTCAACTCAGCATTATTTCAAATATCTCTATTTTAGTTTTTTTTAGTCTAGTTTTAGCACAAACTTATCCTGGAATCTATAAGAATGGAACACGGCGAAGTATTTTCATTCGCTCTCGTACAGTATGTCATCATTTGTTTCTTACGTGAAGTATTTATGCCCGAATCAGACTGAACGTAGTTTTATACAAACGATATAATTATTATCCGTGACCCGCGAAAAGCTATCTTTATGCGTGGAAATTTTAGAGGAAGAATCAGCGCCACACCTTTCTGAAAATGGTTGTAAAGTTCCTCTTATTTGACACCTTTTTCGCTAGTGCGTACCTCAGTTACAGCTGATGACGACTAGCTTTGCGTTTAGGCTTACTTTCCACCATGGTTTCACCGAGTCGCGTTAGCGAAATATCGTTTATCGATTAGAAAAAGATGATTGATTAAGTTTTGTCTATTGGATACACCGTTACTTCCTCTAAAGATATCGAAAACTGAAGGCAGAGAGTCGAGTTAATCTTCAGCTGCCTTGACTGAACTTTCAGAGTTCGGTTTTTAGTCAAATTGAAATGAGTACAAAGAATGAATCAATAGGCTTAAATTAGAAGTCCTCTCACACTGTACGCGAGTCCTTTTTAATATTGCAAGAAAGTGAGAGAGAGAATAAAAAAAAGGTAGTCTTAAGAGTCAGTTCTTAGAACAAATAACATATATCAACCAAAAAATATAGAAAGTATCATCAAGCAGATTTGCTTTAATTAATAAATAATTACTTTGTATAATTGACGTTAGTTTTACTTCATAATGTAGGGAACAATTCTCGCGTTTCCTTCATATCTATGAAACCCAAAATCATGCTAAACCAACATCGAATCCTGTGCAAAATATTCGATAAAGAAAGGCAAGAGTAATTATGTTAAAAGGCTTCTTGCATCACACAAATATGATGTCATGCTCTATCTACAAACTCCATATTTTGCACAATTTCGCCCCCTTCAAAATCAACAGCAAATAATTGTGCAAGACTTAAACGTCTGAATTATGATCAACTCAAAGAATGAAATATTTCTTATTGAATCAAATTCTTTTTCTTCCCTTCACTTGCTTATGGAAGCTTGTTGAAGTGATGTTTGTATTAAACAAGAGATAATACTTTTCTAATAACTTCATGTTTGCTTAATAATGATAGCTGTTGAACGTTGAAAAAAAAAAAGAATGAATGAAATGATACATCCCTTCGAAGGTGTACCTTTAACAAGAGAATAAAATATATTTCCTCTGAGAAGGTGAGAAAGGTTTTTTTTTTTAATTTTCTTCTTTTTATTATTCTTATAAGTCGTGAGGGAAATTCGAACTCGCAGCGGAAGACCAAAGTACTCTACGTTGGCAAAGTTTCACAGCCTTGTTCTAAATTGACACTCACCTGCCGTACTCACTCTTTCGCAATTATAATAATAATAATAAAACGCTAAGTTCTGTTCCCTAAGTTTACCATCAAGCAGCGACTCAAACTGTCAAGCAACAATATACAAGCCACAGGAAAGGAATTTAGGTACATTTGTTGCTAGGGAGACTTTTTTTCTCTCTTCGTACGTGGGTCCTCCTTTGTTTTTTAATTACTCGCTCGCTGTTTAACCATAGCTGATGTGCGGCAACAGATGAGTTATGGTAATGGTGGGACAGTACAGTCCAATTCGGTTAGCAAATATACGAGTGATAACAAAATCGAACAACCGCACAACAAAGAGCACCCCAAATATTTTAAAGTGAATTACCTCTTGAAAGGTAAGGATAGTTCTGTTAACGATTTTATGGAGGGTGAATTTAAATTGAGATGTTCAGTTCGTAGTGTGCATTAGGCAAGAAAACTATCAAACAAGCGAAAGTGGAAAAATACATCCATTTATTCCCGGTTAGTGACGCACAAATGTCATTCAAGATAACTAAAATAAAATTAGGCCAGGCTGCTGAAGATTGAAAAATGGGACGACGAAGGTAGCCAGATATATTTTTTTTATAAGATAAGTTTTTTTTAACGAAACAGTACACCACGGCGTGTGAAGAAATTCGCCTTACTTCCCAAGATTCAGTAAAATTTCCTTAATATTTTTCATTGTTTTAAACAGGAAAAATGCTGCAGGAAATGGAATGTTTCATACTCTTCGCTCTCTTTACCATTCCGGATTGTGTTTCTCTAAATAACCAGCGTGGAGCAAATAGCATGGGAGGTATGGCTCCTAAGAGTTTACGTTGTTAAGGGTATGTCAAAGTCAGCCCTCCATCCGGTTATGCCGTGTGCGATGAGAAATCACCTCCCAGAGTCTATCTACCACAGAAACGGAATGTTAAAAACAGAAGAAGAAAGGAATAATTGTTGGTTGCCTTGGGTACCACACCCGATTCAGTATCGTAATATTTCGACGGCATTTACATATTTAGCATTTTTTAGTATGACTTTCCCCTAGACTAAATTATTTATCTTCTACACTGTAATTGTTTGATATCAGCCCCCACCTATCGTGAGTGATGGAGCATTAGCTTCGACTATTTCTCGTAAAGGAAAAAAGAAATAAACTTTTGTGAAAAGGTAATTGACTGACTAGAAAAGGCTTTCACGTTGAAGGCGAATTGACTGAATGATTCAGTTGCCTATAAATATGGAAAAGCTTGCCATCTGTTCTGCCTTTAAAGAACGAAGGACATAGCCTGCAGATTATATTTTTCATTGGCTTCTTTATTCCTTCTTCCTCCCTCAGATGATTGTCGAGTGATTGAATTCAAAGAAGGAACAAAAAACAAGATCTTAAAAAATTACGTTATTAGGACAGACCAAGTGCAAGACAAGGATATCTGTGAGTTGAGATGCTATCTTGAACCACACTGCGTGTCTTACAACTACGGTCCGCGGGGAGGTGGGACATTCACATGCGAGCTTAATAGCATGACTCACCTACAAGTCTCCGATTCCTTCGAAGACAAAAACGGATTTTTATACACAGAGATTTTTGTAAGTACCTGACATCATTCAGTTTTAAATTTAAGAATTAATAAGAAAACTCTGATAAAGTGTTATTTATCTATTCCATCAATCATTTATTAATTGAGCATGTAAAGATGAAACAATTTTTAGTGTAATAGATTATTAATTGATTATTTTTTTATTGATTTGTTCTATACATTGGTCCATTTTATTCTTACCTTTTCAGAATCCTTGTGAGAGCAATCCCTGTGCTAATCACGCCACATGTCAAGCGGGATTTGGTGACCATGGGTACCGCTGCCTATGTCCTGCTGGATATCAAGGAGTTCAGTGCGAGACAGGTGATAAAGAAAATTTCTCACGATAAAATGATGAGCTCAGATAACAGGCAAAATTATTTTGACTTAAAAGATGGGTAGAAGGAGAGAGAGCAAGCAGGCAAAGGAGCGAACATGAAAGAAGAAAATTTATAAGGCCACTTTTATAGATTTGGACGAAATATCTCATAAAGGAGGGTTCTTAACCTATGATTGTTTTATTCTTAAATTTTGTGTAAATGTTGATGAATGCACATCGGAAAAATACAATTGTTCCGTAGAGCACAGATGTGTCAATAATTTGGGAGTAAGTGCTCATGTAAACCTGGATTTAACGGCGATGCAGAAACTTGCTAATGTGAGAATTTTAAGTGTGATTCTTCTCGTGGCCCCGTGAGGATTCAAAACTTTGTCCTGTCTGGAGAGTTTTTCCAAGCTTTCCTCATGGTAAGGGCAATGCAGTCTCATTTCGTTACCCTGATGTAATACCCAATCATTAAAGCTAGTGCGTCACCGCAATGACTGTTCCGCTGATAAACTATTGACTCCCAGACTCAAACAGATGATCTTAAGCCTGCGTTTGAAAGAGGCCTGAAGTTTCGAAATGGTGAAATAAATACGTTTAGACCGGATGAACATTGAAAAAAAACATGATGAAGAAGCGATGGTGAAAAACTTGAGTGAAAAAATGTGGGTGATAGATGAGCTTAATCAATCTTACTGAGATGTTGACGAATGCACATTGGAGAAGTACCATTGTTCCCATCTTCTTCATGATCTGGAATATCATGCAAGGCGTAGCTTGCCTAAAGAGTGTTTTCAGCCTTACCTTTTTTCTTTTCGTCTGCATTCTTTTAAGATATCGATGAGTGTAAAGATGACAGCCATGAGTGTCACTTCGCTGCCGATTGTGCAAACATCGCTGGATCATTTGACTGCAGTTGTAAGTCTGGACACCTTGGAGACGGACGGCACTTTTGCTCAGGTACATCTTATCTTTAACCAAATAATGGAACTTATTTAGGCAACGTACGTACCCTCAGGTCATAGTTTACCTTACCTCACCTTCCTTCCTTAGTCATACCTTAGCTTTCTCGTTATATTGAAAGAGGCGTTCATCTGGTCACGAGAAATGCAATTATGACACCTTTCACGCGCACTGATATTTGTCAAAAAGTCCCTTCCAGAGAAAGTGGAATGTTTTGTTTTAATTGTTATAGAAAAGTTCTTCAATTTTAAGACTTTTTTGGATCTAACCACCTCACACAATCTTTAAAACTTACCAACTTTTTTACCAGACAACTGGAAAAAGATTAACATCGGTCCTGTCTGTTTTGGGACAAAACATGACGACTACGGATCCTTTGAAATCCGGGAAGCTGGTAAAATCTTCACATTTGAACTTGTACACACGAGTGGCTCCGTGACATGTAACAGAAACTTTATTCGAACAAAGTGGGGATGCTCATCGCAGTTTTACGGTAACCATAACCTAATGACGGTGATAACTTACAGCAACAAAAGTGTTCTTCCACTTGCTAAGTTCGTGAAAAGCAACGAAGAGTATTTTTACCAACTTAGCGGTGCTGATGTCAACTCTCCCACGCTTGTGTTCAACCTGCTCCCCACCCCACTGGTCGTATCGGTCGGACAGCAGTTCCAAGTATGGTATGGACAAGACTTGGCTGATTTTACCGAGAACAATAATGATGGCAAGACATGCACAGACGTTCATGCTTTGTACCCTTTAAATTGATTTTATTCTGAGATTAAATCTAGATTTATCAAACTCCGAAAAACGAGATGGACATTATAAATGTTCCTCATATATCACGGGGGTGTAAGAAAGACACTAAATGAATCAGACGTGAGATAACTAAACTTGAAACTGCATCGGTTAAGGGTCTTTTATGGTTCGTCGAATAGTCTTTGAAATCTCCAAATATATTAATTATACCATAATATTTCTGGTGTCTACGGCTTTCCTATTTTACGGTTAGATAAGTAGTTTTGGCAGAGACCTGAGGGCGATCGACCTCGTAGTACAACCCTTTAACATTGACTTAGAAAAACACCTCGTATCTTGCTGGTCCATTTACAAAGCATGATTAGATTGAAGAGTGACGTGCGATATATACATAATTAAAATATAGTGCTTTTATTTCTTAAATGCTATGGTAAACATTCAATAAAGTATATCTCTTGCTATTTTTGTATGAAATGGTCAATACAAACAAAGATACGCCCATATACCAAAACGTTGAATAGTCTTGAGTTATTTCCCCTGTGGACGCTTGAAATGGTGTTAAAAAGTGACTATGTTGAGAATGTACCGAAAAGGTATGATCTGCTGGTGCAACTCGCGATGATTTGAAAAGTTTTCAAAACTTGCTACCAACTGCTCAGACAATAACATCACACATCTTACCGGGACGCCTTAGTAGGGGACCAACAGACAGTCAGTAGGCGTCTGAAATATTTTATTTACTTCAGCTAAATGAGTGATCTGAAAGATTATTTAGAAGCTAAATAGTATGCATGAAAAGATTCAAATGCCAGATCACTTTCACAGAATCAACCAATAAAATCACGAGAAACGACGACTCCAACACAATAGAAATGTACCAGTCAGTGCTCAGGATCAAAGCAGTCAAAGACGACAGATGATTTAAATGGAGTTCTATGCTCTCCGGTCGCTCTTAAGAATATCCAGGTTAACAGTAGTATAAAATGTTCTATATAACAGGCAATTATCAACCCTAAGTAGACCAAGGAGCCAGACGTTTTTGTTTGTCGTTATGACGTCCTCCATAGGCTAAATTACGTTGTTTGATGAACCAGAAAGTACAATTTAGCATTTTTCTAGCCTGTTCCGCAAATTCTAGTAGTCCAATAACGTTCAGTTCAGTTCAACAGCATGCATTAAATTGCGAATAAGGAGATTCAGAGATTTCCATGTGGTCTTATTACCAATATGCATAACGTGAGTTATCCATTCTTTCCCAACAGCCAAACACACACCGAGATGAATTCTGGCCAATATTCCCGAGGGTGTAGTCGGACGGTGAGTTTTACCTTTGAGCAATCTGGCACTCCCCCCCACTACACGGGGACTTATTATACTCGTCACCAGGTGCCCCGAGCTCAGTGCCAGTTTGAATTCGATCAGGTGTGATCCTAACGGTTTCGGGGCGCCATTCTAGTGGGTCAACGTACAATTTTTACGGAGCCTGCTGGCTTCGCGTTTACAATACAATACAATACAATACAATACAATAGTCTTTATTTAACGAAGGTGACGTAATTAACCCCATGAGTTATCGGCCTTCACAACGAACCCACTGTAGTACACAGCGGTTAAAATGAAATTGGTTTTATTCACGTACCTAAGAGAACTAACTAAATGATTAAACACATGCTGTATATATGCAGGTCTCGAGGGTGTTACATCACACACCACGTATCACATTACATCGCGCATATTACATGCTCGTTGGCATCCTACACACTACATTCTCTCCTTTCCTAAATGTTCAACATACAAATCGAAGCCTTCAAATTAAACCAGTCGCTCGATAATAGGACAAGAAGTTCAAGATATTTAGTTCATATCATATTCAGTTCATATTCAGTTTATATGGCTTTATAACGATCGGGCGGTATTACAGTCCTGGTCGACCTCCGAACACGTCTTCCCACTCCGGTATTTTCATTGTCTGGGAAATGCCTAGGTTTTTCTTGAGAATCTTCAGACGTTCCAGGAATCTCTTTTGATATCGGTACGACTGCTTGCCCCTGGGTCATCCACCCGTACTGCAGAACCTTCCTGTACCACTTGGTCCTCGTTACCATTGGATAAATCTCCATGCTCGTTATACTTCTTTAAAAACACAGTGTTTCTTTTCAGTTCAATGCCTGTCTCGTTCCTAAGCGTTACCTCTGACCCCGTCTTATGAACAACCTTAAAGGGATCAGGGTTAAAGTTGGTAGACAGCTTGTTGGTTTTCTCTGCTTTCACAAGAACCGTATCGCCAACACTTAAGCTTTTGGGCGTGGCACCCCTCTTACGGTCAGCGTAAGCTTTTCCCTTTAATTTACTTGACCAATCTCGCTCTCGCACCTCCTCGTCTGGCACGCCAACTGTTTCTCTCT
The DNA here is from genome assembly GCF_964205215.1 of Stylophora pistillata. Classification (NCBI taxonomy): domain Eukaryota; kingdom Metazoa; phylum Cnidaria; class Anthozoa; order Scleractinia; family Pocilloporidae; genus Stylophora; species Stylophora pistillata. The sequence goes on from NC_142523.1 coordinate 13,803,764, forward strand.
TTAGCTCTGGCAGCTTGGAACTCATTTCGCGACCAAACATCATATAACAGGGTGTAGTCCCTGTCGTCGTTTGCGGAGTGGATCTGTACGCCGTCAACCATACTAGCAACTCAGCTCTCCAGTTCCTTCCTTCCAAATGTGCGATCTGTATGCATTTCAGTAACGAGCGATCCTGGCGTTCTACTTCTCCATTGGCTTGTGGCCACAATGGAGTAGTTTTCCGGTGTTCGATACCATTCGTACGTAAAAAGGTTTCAAACTCTTCAGACACGAATTGGGGGCCATTATCTGTCCTTAGCGAGAATGGAAAACCGAATCTTGCAAACATGGGTGCAAGTGCTTCGATGACTTTGGAAATTTTCGTAGACTTCATTCTAGCAACCTCTAGGAATCGACTATAGTAATCAACCACCACCAAAATACTTTCTCCCGTGGGTAGGGGTCCTAGTAGATCTGCTCCACAGTCCTGCCAAGGGGCACTTGGAGGAAAAACCCGAGACATTGGCTCTGGGGGGTCAAATCCAGAAGTGACCTGGCAGCCATGACAAACTTTACAAAACTTCTCAACGTCTTTGTCCATTTTTGTCCACCAACCTTTACTGCCGAGGCGATACTTCGTTTTGACTATACCCTGGTGCCCTTCGTGTGCTAACCGCACCATCCTGTCGCGCAAGAGCTTGGGAACCACAATCCTTGTGCCCCGAAGCAAGAGTTCACCATACAGACATAATTCGTCCTTGACCTGTGCATACGAGGGGAGTATACACTGGTCCCAGTTCCCTCTCTTAACACATTTCTTCACCTGGGTCAATTCCTCGTCATCATAGGAAGCTTCCTCAATCTCTCTAGGTGATAGAGCAACGGGTACACAGTCCTCAACAATTGCTCTAACATAGTCATACTCCTCTCCATGGTCCACGTGATCCGAGTTCAAGCGGGACAACGCGTCTGCTATATTAGTCTTTCCTGGGCGGTACGCTACTTTAAAATAGTACCCTTGTAGCCTTAAGAGTCATCTCTCTATCCTGGCGCAAGGTCTCGAAACACTGGAGTAGATACGCTCCAGAGGCTTGTGGTCGGTCTCCAACTCGAAGTCCTGTCTAGAAACATACATGTTAAACCGTTCACATGCCCAAACCAAGGCCAGCGCTTTCTTCTCCGTTTGGCTACAGCGCCGTTCGACGTCAGTTAAGCTCCTTGATGCGTACGAGACAACTCTCCTCATGCCTCCCTGCTGCTGGGTGAGAACTGCCCCTTAGCCAACTGGGGATGCATCAGCAATGATTCGCGTTCTACAGCCAACCTTAAAATAAGCCAGTGTCTCCGCCTGGGTGATTAGACGCTTTAGTTCCTCAAAAGCTGCTTGTTGCTCATTTCCCCAGTGAAACACGACGCCCTTCCTGGTCAACTCTTGAATAGGCTTCGCTACGGACGCTACGTCTGGCATGAACTTCGAAGAATACTGGACAATACCCATAAACGATCGTACTTCGTTTGCGTCTTTGGGAGGTCTTGCATCTCTAATAGCGGCTATCTTCTCTTCGCATGGATTTATACCGTCACTAGTCAACTCATGGCCAAAGAACGTAAGCTTCGTCAATCTAAACTGGCACTTGTCTCCGTTCACCGTCAACCCCACTTCACTCAGCCTATCCAACACAGCAAAAAGACACTTGTCGTCTTCCTCCATGTCACCTCCATGAACAATAAAATCGTCTGCAATGTTGGCAACCCCAGCACAACCCCTTAACACCTCTCTGATGATTTGCTGATATTTTTCTGGTGCAGATGTCACCCCAAACAGCAACCGCTTGTACCGATACAGCCCTCGATGCGTGACGAAAGTAGTGATGTGACGACTTTCCTCACTGAGCAGGATCTGGTAAAAACCCCACTTGAGATCAATCTTGCTAAACATGGTACTTCCATTCAAGTCATGTAACAGCTCCTCGACGGTTGGAATTGGATGCCGCTCCCTGACGATTGCTTCATTCGCTCGGCGCATGTCAACACAGACCCTCACGTCACCGTCACCTTTGGGAACAACCACCAATGGCGATATCGATCCTGACGGCCCTTCCGGCACTTCCTCTATGATGTCCAGCCTCAAAAGTTCCTCAAGCTTTGCATCAACCTTCTCTCGCATCCCAAAAGGAATCCTGCGTACATGCTGCGCTACAGGCTTCACTGACTCATCAACATGCGGTTTTAATTCGTAACCCTTCAAAAGACCAACACCACTAAATAACTCCTTGTATTTTTCTCTAACACTGCCGTCTGATCGTCCTCTGTCTGCCTGAAAAGGACCAACACGCAGCAGGTTCAGCACCTCGGCAGTTTCGCGACCTAACAGCGTACGACCATCACCTTTCACCACTGTGAGGTCAGCCTTACTTCCGTCTTTAAACCCACACCCAGTTTGCGTGACATCTGCTGTAAAAGTTCCTAGGGTCGGTAAAGGTTCTACACCACCATAAGCAAATTTTCTTTTGCAGACCTCCGAGATTCACACTTGATCCCCTTCTGGTTTAGTAATTCCCAGGTCCGCTGTCCCATAACATTACATGAAGCTCCCGAATCAATAAGAACATCTGGTACGTACACACCACCGTTGATCAGCGTTACCAACGCACTTCTTTCTTCCCTGTGGTCATCCAACTGTTCCACTGAAAAGGCGTAATCGGGTCTTGACTGACGACCTGGTGTTGCAAAATCTTTTTTGTCTTCTCGGGGGGCAGGTCCACGAGTCACTAGATTTGCCTCTTGCCCTAGTCTTCCTCGTCCACGTCCACCTCGACCAAATCCACCAGCACTTCCGCCATCCCGACCATGTCCACCTCTGCTATTCCTCGTACCGTTGGATCCCGACGGGGCGCCGCCTCGCTGATGGAATTGGGGGCATTTGACTTTGAAATGGCCCATCGTACCGTACTTCCCGCAAGTCTGACGTCGCGCCGGGCACCTCCAATCCTGACTAAAGGGTCCTTCCCGTCCGAAATTCTCTGGGATTCTTTTTTCCATCCACTTTTCCACTCACTGCATTGACCCAGTCTACCTGGTCCGTGTTGTATTGTTGCAGTTGTCTATCAATTGCTTCTTGGGATCTCGCAACCCGCAACAAATCACCCAAAGTAACAGTCCCTTCCTTTTACAGGAACTTCCGGCGCAAGTGGCTGGAGTAACACTTGTCTATGAGTTGATCCCGAATGTAGTCGTCCTCGTTGACACCAAACTCACAAGTCGCTTCTCGCTGACGCAATCTGCACACAAACTGGTCCACAGTTTCTTCACTCTACTACGAAATTTGTCTAAACAAATGTCTCTCAAAAGGAACCTTTGACTTGGGAACAAAATAATTGTCAAGTACATGAAGTGTTGCCTGAAAACTCACATCCTCGCCATCACCGGCTAATGTGAAATAAATTTCTTGAACGTCCATACCAGCAATGTGCAACAGAAGAGCTCGCTTTTGAGCGTCGTTCGAAAAACCTTTTCCCGTCACGTACAAATCAAACGCTCGCTTCCATCTCTTCCACCGCTGACTTAAATTGTGCGCCTCTCCTTTCGGATTAAATGGTTCCAATCCACTGACATCTAAAGTAACTGACGCCATTCCAGAACCATTAACAGAACTGCCAACAGCACCGCTTGTCGTTTCGTCTGATCCACCGTGTCCCGGCATCTCTGAAATAAATCCTTGGCGAAATCACCAACGAATTCCTGGACGAAACTCCTGAAACCTTCGACAAAACCTCGAAATCCTCGAATTCCTCTAAATCTTCAAAATTCTCAAAATCCTCGTTGCCAATGTAGTACACAGCTGTTAAAATGAAATCGGTTTTATTCACGTACCTAAGAGAACTAACTAAATAATTAAACACATGCTATATATATGCATTTTAATTTGGATATACCAACAAAGTTGAAATGGTAAATTGGCCACCGTAATGATTACAAAAGCTGACGTTTCGAGCGTTAGCCCTTCGTCGGAGCGAATAGAGGAATTGTGGGTTGCGTGGGCTTTTAAAGGCAGAAAATGGAGCTACGTTATTGGTGGGTGCATGGCAACGAGAAAAACATGAATAAATTAGTGGAATGAAAAGCGTTCATTGATCCCTGTGGGAGTTAGACTGCCGGTTTGAAAGATGAGCTTTTGTTCAAGATTTTTACGGCTTTCCGTGTCACGTAAGTGCAAGGAAAGACCGCAGATTGCTATATGTTGCTTAGAATGATTAGGTAAATTAAAATGTCTAGCGACTGGTTTCGATGTGTCCTTGTCATTCCTTTCCACGTCTCGAAGGTGTTCTCGGAATCGGTCACCTAGTCTTCTGCCTGTTTCGCCGATGTATATCTTTTTGCAAGAAGTGCAAGTTATGCAATAGATTACATTAGCGGAGGTGCACGTGAAGTGATCGGTGATCTTAATGGATCGTTTAGGTCCCGATATTTTATCAGTGTTGTGAATGAAAGGACACGTTTTGCATCGTGCACGAGCGCATTTAAAAGTGCCTGGTTGCTCATTAGTCTGAAAAGAACTTCTGACCAAAAAATTGCCTAAGTTTTAGTCGCGTTTAAATGAAATGAGCGGAGGCAGCGAAAAGATAGTGCTTGTCTCTGGATCGTTTTGAAGTAATTTGAAGTTTTTAAGAATGATAGATTTAACTGAGTGGTTGTGAGGGTGAAACGTGAGAGTGAATGGAATGCGGTCGGAATTTTCCTTATGCGACGTTTGTAGTGCTGAATGTCGATCAATAAGTTGAGCGCGGTGGTAACCCGCTTGAACGACGGAAACAGGGTAACCACGTTTATCGAAGAACTGGCACATTGACTCTGATTTGTGGTGAAAATCAGAGTCATTACTACATAAACGACGAAGTCTTAGAAACTGAGAAAAAGGAATGGAATTCTTAACGTGAGATGGATGAGAAGACGAATATAACAAGTAATTATGCGAGTCTGTAGGTTTGTAATACACACTAGTGCATAAACCGTTACCTTCAATTGAAACTTTGACGTCTAAAAAGGATAAAGAATTGTCAGAAATTTCCCAAGTATATTTCAGAGCCGGGTGAAAAGAATTGACTGCAGTTATGAATTGAGTGAGCTCCTCTCTGGTAGAGGAGGTAGCGCCGATACAGTCGTCGATGTAGCGACCGTAGAGTTCCGGTTTGGACCCGTTGTATTGGCTGAAAAATTGATGTTCGACAAAACCTACAAAAAGATTCGCATAGCTAGGTCCCATTTTGGTGCCCATGGCTACACCATTGGTTTGTTTGAAGAAGTGGTTTCCGAATGAAAAACAATTGAGTGTGAGCACTAGTTCGGCTAAGCGTAGTAGTGTTTCAGATTTAGGTTCCGCAATCTGCGGTCTTTCCTTGCACTTACGTGGCACGGAAAGCCGTAAAAATCTTGAACAAAAGCTCATCTTTCAAACCGGCAGTCTAAATCCCACAGGGATCAATGAACGCTTTTCATTCCACTAATTTATTCATGTTTTTCTCGTTGCCATGCACCCACCAATAACGTAGCTCCATTTTCTGCCTTTAAAAGCCCACGCAACCCACAATTCCTCTATTCGCTCCGACGAAGGGCTAACGCTCGAAACGTCAGCTTTTGTAATCATTACGGTGGCTAATTTACCATTTCAACTTTGTTGATATATCCAAATTATTTCGTTACTCCCACCGACGCAGCCCCAAACAGTTTCTTTCGAAACTATCAGCCTTTATTCTCCTATATATATGCAGGTCTCGAGGGTATTACATCTAAGATCACACATCACATTACATCGTGCATATTACATGCTCGTTGGCATCCTATACACTACACCCACCATCCCACTCCTGGGGAAGACATCCATCACACAGTAATCTCGTGAGTGGGAAATTAACGTCTCCTACCCCAACCCTGCAGGAGACGGGACCTCCATTTATTCGTCCCTATCCAAGAAGACTAGAATATCTAACCATTTATTGATGTTGTAGAAAGGCAGCAAATTCTTCTCAATTATTTTAAGACCTTCAGTGTTGGTCTGACCGAGGCTCGAACCCTCGACCTCCCGCACAACAGTCCAGCGCACTATCCATTGGGCTAACTGGGCGGCGTTTCAAGCTGGAGCTAGTTTAGTGGATTCAAGGGTTAGAGGGTCGATCGGTCGCCAGCGCTGCCGTCAGCCTCCTACCTTGTCTCTCTACTATAAAGGAAAGGTGAAGAAGAGTATTTTTCCCGAAACTTCGTGTACATATTAAGGACAACAACAAATCACCACATGGTAAGTTTCATTAATTTTCATTTCCATTTTCAAGCAAATCTCCAGACCTAAACTTCGCCCATATGCTCTCTCTATTCATGAACCTTGTGTACGTGACACAAACAGTGAGCCTGGGTTAGCTGTTGTGGAATTGACGTAAAAAGCAACCCTGTGCACTTCAATGGCTTTTGTGGGAAAACAATTTATTTTTATAATTTGATTTGTCAAAGTGCAACTTTACCTGTGTATTGAATTGTTTCTCTATTTGTCAGTCTAAATTATTTATCTTACCATTTTTCAGCGCTGAATATTTTCAAGGTTTTATTTGAATTTTGCGAGAACTTTAGGACGCGCAGTTGACCAGTTGTGAGAATAGTTCAAGGGTTAATTCACACGGGCAGTTTATATTTGGAAAGCAAAACTTGAGATTGTTTCGAGGCGATACAGCTTTCCAGCAAAACCAAAGGTGTAATTCCTCGCATTTTCTTGACATGGTCAAAACTGGGCTGTTCTTTACTTTTTTTCCGTAAAAGTGAACTGCTAGCTATGAAAATATTGATTTAAATATACCATATGAACAGTCCATTTCAGGCGGCATGAATTTTTAATATAAATTAATTTTATTTCTTAAATTTATATTTCTAGTTTATTTATGTATTTAAATATTCTTTTAATTTTTTTTATATGTTTTTTAGACTCCGCACTCCGCACTCCGCACTCCGCACTCCGCACTCCGCACTCCGCACTCCGCACTCCGCACTCCGCACTCCGCACTCCGCACTCCGCACTCCGCACTCCGCACTCCGCACTCCGCACTCCGCACTCCGCACTCCGCACTCCGCACTCCGCTTTTCGGAACAGCCAGCCTCAATCTTTTTAGCCGAAACCAATCGAATTTTGCAGTAGTCTTTCTTTGTAACTGATACTTTGTGTCAATGATATATATCTCCTCCAATCCTTTATGCTGAATCTTCTTATTTTCTTTCAAGCATCTAAGACGGCCAAAAGGAGACATCAATGAAGATCTCCGCAGTTTTGACGTTTGCTTTTGTGGCTCTTTGTGTTTTTAAATGCTGTGTTTCAGGTACGAATTTGATGATTTTTGAGGAGATCGCATGAATTTCAAAGAGAATTGAAACGGGGTCAGTCATCGCTCACAGATTATAAAAGGGGGGACTGCAGAAAAGGACTAATAATCATCACAATATTACAGAGCCTTGGGAAATCAAGTGAACGACATGAATCCTCTCCTTCCCTCCCCTCCCTAAATAATGAAATTCGTCATAAGTGTTAGAGCTCTGTTTGGGAATCTAGTTTTTGCTGAACACAATCCGCAACATTATCAGCATGTCTCAGCTGAGTGATTTCACTCGTTTAGCAAAAACCAATGAGGCATGATATGCATATAAAGTAATGGTGCTCCGTTGAGAACAACCTCTCGCCTCATATTGGTGACAAGACATATCTTGTTTTTGATTTGCTGAGAATTCACGAGTCTTCTAATAGAAAAACATTGTTTCTAATTATGTCTGCAAGTCTTGCATCATTGTGGTGCGAAGGTAATTAAATTGTTAATTTGTCTCTGGCTTGTGCAGATCCGGGGGGGATGGGAGAGGGGGAGACATAGGTTGGAGACAGTAGGGTCACAGCCTCCCACCTCCCTTATCATGTTATCAAGCCTCCCGTACTTTTGTGCCACTATGCCTCCCGACCTTCGTTTTCTTCATTATATTGCTCCCCTCACCAGTTCAATAAAACGGACCAGAAACCTGGCTTTAACTTGCAAGCTGTGGCAAAACGTGTCATTCTCGAACATTATCTGACCTTGCATTTTTGGGGGGAGGACCGGGAAAGGAAGGGGAAGCAATTTTTTGAAGATGAACAGTAATATGGGACTTTTCAATCAATCAAACAAATTTATTAGTATTGCGATCTTCTTATAGTTTTGGCTATGCGCGAGCCGTCAATATATATATCTTATTAACCAAGCGCGAGGGCCGTACTGGGAGAATATCGGCCAGAGGTCTTGACAGTACGGACCTCGCTGCGCTTGGTCCGTAAAAAAAAGACCGAGGGCCGATATTCTTCCAGTACGGTCCCGAGCAAGCTTGATTAATAAGAGATATATTATACGACTGAAGTTCGAAGGGACACAGGTACGGTATCATATGGGACCATTCGGGACAGTGCCCGGTCCAACACTTAGAGAATATTGGACCGGCAATAGAGCATTTTGATTGGTTGATTTTAGCTATTGGCCCTCTGGCTGCCCGAGTCGTGTAATAATTCGTGGTATTGCCGTCTCACTTTTGCGGCCAGTGATTGGTGCTAATTTTGAAATTGACGTCGTTGCACTAAATTGGGTTGGTGACGTACACAAACAAATTACCGCCGCATTCAAATGATTGTACAAATATTTCACTTTAAGTTCAACAGTATTTATTGAAAATTCGACTTTTACAGTCATAAACATTGTAATTAATAATGTGACAAAGTCACTTGCCAGTTGTAAAATAAATGTTAATTACTGGCAAGAATTCAAAGTGTTATAATATTCTGCTCATTTTCTGTACTTCTCCGCCCACTATTTTCACTCGAGGCGGCTGTTTCGGTTTTCGCATCGACGTCTAGTACATCGATGTCCTTAAATTACTCTTTAAAAACAGTCCTACAAATATCAAAATTTGGTATTTCCTCACCAAATGGCTCTTCGGACTCCATTCCTATGCAATTTTTAACGCTGTTCGGTTTCAATCAACTCATTTTCTGGTAACAAAAAATATAAACTTGCGGGGAGTTTCAAATTACCCCCGACAAAGTTATTTGCGTGCGAAATTAGTGTTATCATGGATGAGTTTCGCAGGTAGAAAGAATTGATATTTCGGTCAGGCGCGGGTTGATTATTTTACAGTTTTATTTATCCTTATAAATGATGGATCGCGATACAAAAGTACTTGCGATTTTTAGACGGTAATACCACAATATATTGACGGTACTGTATATTGACGGCAATGTGTGCCGATATGTGATATTTTCAATCAATCTATTAGCCAAGGGACGTTCCCAGACGACTGGAAATATGCAAGGATCACCCCTCTTCATAAACAGGGTGACCGCGGTGATGCTAACAATTACCGCCCAATATCGGTGATTCCAATAATGGCGAAGGTGTTTGAAAGGATAGTTTATGAACAGTTATATGCCTATTTGGAAGAGCACGATATTTTATGTCAAAACCAATCAGGGTTTCGTGCTAATCATTCAACTGTAACGGCTTTGTTGGAAGCGACAGATTCTTGGGCATATAATATTGATAACGAGAAAATCAATGGAGTCATTTTTCTAGATTTGAAAAAAGCTTTTGACACTGTTGATCATCAGATCCTTCTATCGAAACTAAACTATTATGGTGTACATGGAAAATCTTTCAGATGGTTCAGTCATATTTGGAAAACCGAACACAAAAATGCCCTGTCAACGGGTCGCTATCCAATAGCTACTCGTTGACTTGCGGCGTCCCTCAAGGGACCATCCTCGGTCCATTATTGTTCTTATTATATATCAACGATCTTCTAAGTTGCTTATCAAATTGTAAACCGAGAATGTATGCCGATGACACGCACCTCACATATGCGGGAAGCAATCTTGAGAACGTTCAGTTTTGTCTAAATGAAGACCTAGAAAACGTCTTCAACTGGCTACAAGCGAACAAACTCACGTTGAACATGACTAAAACCGAATTCATGCTAATAGGGTCGAGGCAGAGACTGAATACTCTCACAGCTTCACCAATAATTAGAATGAACAATACTCAAGTGAGCCAGGTTACAGCTACAAAATCGCTTGATGTAATAATAGACGATAAACTCGATTGGCATAGTCACATCGAAAAACTAACGAAAAAGATCGCCTCTGGTATCGGGGCCCTAAAGCGAATTAGGCACCTGATCCCAGCATCAACCTTACATCTCATCTACCAAGCTTTAGTAAAACCTCACTTTGATTACTGTGACATTGTTTGGGGTAGCTGTGGGAAAACGCTACGAGACAAACTGCAGAAATTGCAGAATAGAGCAGCCCGTGTGTTGACATTCTCTAACTATGATGCTGATGCAACTGAGCTACGCGAGTTTTTAGGGTGGAAAAATCTTGCACGCCAGCAGGAAATCCATAAAGCCACCATGATGTTTAGATGTCTGCACGAGCTAGCTCCAAGGTATCTATATTCAAAGTTTACGTGGCGTGACTCTGCTTATGACCGCAGGGACTCTGAAAATAAGCTTAATGTTCCACTACCGCGCACTAATTATTACAGAAAAAGCTTTAGCTACAATGGCGCCACATTATGGAACAGTTTACCACGCGATATAAGGAACACAGAGTCTCTGGGGTTATTTAAACGTAAGATCAATGACATTCTTTAAGTCTAACGCACGGCATTCACGGAAAACAGGTTTAGTGTTATAGTATGTAGTTTTAATTTTAAATATCTTAGAGTATGTGATATGTATTTTTATAGGCTGATGAATTGATCGTGTCCAAATAAAGATTACAATACAATACAATACAATACAATACGAAATATATTTTCTCCCAACTAGCCGTCAATATGTATATCTTATTAACCAAGCGCGAGGGCCGTACTGGGAGAATATCGGCCTGAGGTCTTGACAGTACGGACCGAGCGCAGCTCGGTCCGTACAAAAAAGACCGAGGGCCGATATTCTTCCAGTACGGTCCCGAGCAAGCTTGGTTAACAAGAGATTTATTATACGACTGAAGTTTAAAGGGACACAAGTGCGGTATCATTCGGGACCATTCGGGACAGTACCCGGTCCAATACTGAGAAATATTGACCGGCAATAGAACATTTGGATTGGCTGATTTTAGTTATTGGCCCTCTGACTGCCCGAGTCGTGTAATAAAATGTGGCATTGCCGTCTCAAAATCGCAATTAGTTTATAATATTTCCCTAGTTCGTCACACATTGTATATGACTCTCTAAAAGAGGTATTCTATCGTTAAAAACTGAGAGAAATTTATATAAAAACTTGTTAACTGATCAAGTGCCAGAGTGTTTCGAGTCTATCGTTTCTAAGTGAAATTTTCTCTGATCTATACGGTGTCGTTTAACAAAAACTTGAAACCTTACGAGCCTGCAGCAATAGTAATTGTGATTCTAAAGAGGAGATAAAAACACCACAGGAAAGCTTACAGTTGCCAACAAAATCTACTAATGGGTTAGTGGTTACTCAAATCAGTTGCCTCACACGGGTTAAAGATACTTAACTTTGGATCTTTAAAGATCCACAAGAAATCAAGTAGGTGATTAAATACTCGTAAAATATGATGAAATAACTCAGTTATATTCATATATACAAAAAACACTTCTGACAAACAATCTCTGACAAACACTTCTGACAAATAACCTCCTCCCGGTTAGCTCAATTGGTCAGAGCGCCAGAAACTGAGTTGGTGATTAAAAAGGCGATGAAAAAACTAAGCAAGTCCTAAAGATACCATGTACTTATTCACTGAGAGGGAGGACTCTAAGTAATGACGTAAGGACCGAGCGTAGCGAGGTGCGTGCGTTATGAACGAAATTTGAAAAGATTGTTTGAAAAATAGAACGCAACAGACTGGCACGCGCGGAAAAGTACAAAAAAGATTTCGCGGTAAAAACCTTTTCCTTATTCTTCGAACAAGAAACTCACAATTCATTAAAAATATAACTTATTTTCTCTTTTTTTTTCTTCACTGCCGTCAAACTTTTTTTGCAACAACTGCGAACAATATCGCCACACAACTAGACTATGGCCGGACGGCTTCTTCCGAACCGGCTCACATCAACTCGTCCGGCCCGAAAAACGAATGCTTTGAGATTGCGTAAGCGGCGCTGGACAAGATATAAAGTATCTGAAATGCCTCACTTCAGTCTGATATAGTCTTAATTCAAGGAAACGTTTTTCAAAAAGTACTGGAAATTTCTTCACACTCTGCAAGTATTTTTTTTTCGTGCTGTGGTGGTATGGAAACAATGGAACTTGGCATTTTTCAGCTTACGTTTACATTTGCGTTTATGTTGCCTCGGTTCACAATTGTGTGAAGCGAAAGCAAACGCAACTGCGAGCTTAAAAAAACTGAAAAATGTTTCATTACTTGCGTTGAAGATTACACTTGTATTTGCGTTTGCATTGTTCTCATTCCTTGACGCTTGCGTTTGCTTTTACAGTTGCGTTGGGGTAGTTTACACATTTAGATCCTTGCACTTCCATTTGCGCTTGCGTTTGCGTTTGCATTGCGCGTGCGAACCAGGCTTAAGGATACAAAAATACTTCCTCTTTGTTAGCGGGTATTCGATTTCACTCACTTCAGTCCAAAATACTTAGTTCTGGATCTTAGCACATACATTGTTGCAGAATCGTCTTCAAGTAGTAGTTCAGTTTCTGAGAATGTTAAGACCTTTTTAAGGTAGAAAAAAGTCTCCACACTTGTTCATGCTCAGCATGTTCAGCAACCAGGTCGGCTTGAGAATTAGCTTGAAGAAGACGGAGGCCATATGCGTTAATGTCCCTTCCCCAACAAAGATCAGGGTAAGAGGACAGGACATTCCTTACACCAACAAGTTCACATACCTCGGAAGTGTGCTCTGCCAGGATGGAGGTACTAGTGTAGATATACAAAGCAGATTGAACAAAGCAAGATATGCCTTTATAAGCTTAAGATCAGTGTGGAGGTCAGCAAGCTACAGCACAAAGACGAAGCTTAGAATCTATCAGAGCTACGTATTGTCAACTCTCCTTTACAGCTCGGAATGCTGGCGAATGACAGAGCAAGACCTCTCAAGCTAGCATCAGGAAGATTCTGAGAATCTTCTGGCCTCAGAAAATCTCAAACGAACAGCTACTGAGGCGAACCAGGCAGGAGGATATTCGTACACTTGTCACCAGGAGAAGATGGAGGTGGATTGGACACGTGATGCGGAAGCCCAGTAACAATATAGCCAGAATTACAATGTGCTGGACACCTGAAGGCAAACGCAACAGAGGGCGCCCGAAAACAACTTGGTGCAGGACTGTAGAGAAGGGACTAAGGGAGCTCAGTTACAGCTGATGATGATAATGATGACTTCATTTAAACTCGGTTGAAAATGAGGCTTGTTAGGCCTCTAGCAATAAAGATGCTAATATACCGAGGAAAAATATATTAATATAAGTTATAGAGTTTAAAAATAAATATAAGCCTAAATATAAATAATGATATAAAATTACAAATTACGTAGTTTTCTTATCTCATTCCTGAAAGGGCCAAATCCGGTCATTAATCTTAGCTTATCAGGTAATGCATTCCAAGCCTTAGCAGCAATGTAACAAGTCGATTTAAGGCCGTAAGTTGTGTCTTAGCACAAGTTTGTTTTTGCCCCTAAAATTTTTCTTGTTTTCTCTTACTTGAAATAAAAATTGAATATACTGAGGCATATTGTTAGAGAGGGCCTTAAAAATTATTAAAAGCACATCTTGTTTCCGTCTATAACTTAATGAGTAACCAATCTCATAACATAGACTATCATATCCATACGTATGATGCACGATCCTCGTAGTAGAGAGCGCTATTTATGCAATAGCGAAAATCAGACCTGAAAAAAATCAGGCCTGTACGGGATTCGAACCACTGACCTCTGCGATACTAGTGCAGCACTCTACCAATTGAGCTAACAAGCCAACTGGGAGCAGGCCGTTAAGTTGATTCGTAATAAACCGGTGATGATAAATCAGATACGGTCAATAGATGAAGTTCATATATTTTGAACTGTGGTTATAGATACGTATGATGCATGAACTTCATATATTCACCGTATCTGATTTATCATCACGGGTTTATTACGAATCAACCTAACGGCCTGCTCCCAGTTGGCTTGTTAGCTCAATTGGTAGAGCGCTGCACTAGTATCGCAGAGGTCAGTGGTTCGAATCCCGTACAGGCCTGATTTTTTTCAGGTCTGATTTTCGCTATTGCATAAATAGCGTTCTCTACTGCGAGGATCGTGCATCATACGTATCTATAACCGCAGTTCAAAATATATGAACTTCACATATTCACCGTAACTATCATATCCATTGGAAAAGTCATTAAAAACGTATCTAAGGGCCCTCTCATGTAATCTCTCTAATCTGTCACTATCTTCTTTGAGACAGCTATTCCAAATGGAACTATAATAAGTAAAGTTAGGCATGATAAATGCCCTATAGATACGTATCTTTTACGAAAACGAAAGAATGTGTTTGAATCGATTAAGTACATCAATTTGTTTACCTACAAAGTTTCAGTTTTTCAATGGTGCTGGAGCAGCATTGAAAAAATGGCTAAAGATAGGCAGGGTTGGGAAGAATTTCGTTGCTGCCCTATGTGCCCCACAGGCCTGACGGCAGTAAGTGAGTAAGTACTTGTTCATGCCATCGAGTGGGTGCAATTTGCGTTGCTCATTCAAAGCCTCATTGACAATCAGTGCCATTCCCTCAAGTTGGTGCAATTCCTTGTGACAGTGAAGAAACCACTGGCCCGGATCATCAGAAAGGAAATTGATGATAACGTAATCCCTTGCAGGGACTATGGCTGTGTCCTTTCTGATCGTGTGGTTAGAAATTGGAAACGTTTTCTCTATCTTCCATCTTTGTCTGGTGCAACTGCTGTTCTTACACCATTCTTTAGTAGAGTTGATATCATCGCAGAATATATCCCTATTAGGAGTTTGAACAAAACCAGTGCTGTTTTCAAACCCTGGATATCCGACGGCAACAACATGAAACGTATGGCCGTGGAGATGAATTGGATGAGCACTGGGGAAAGCACCAATTGATGAGAACACCATTCGAACAGTTTTGTCATAGGGAACTCATCAACCTTAACGTTGTCACAAAAGACGAAAAGAATCAATGTTATTTCATCATCGATAAAAAAATCGATTTGTTCATGTTCTCGTGCAGATAATAAAGGGATTTGGCGCCGCGTTTACGTGAAACGGCAAACGTCAGCTTGCCCTTTCACGTCTCAGGTAAAATGGCGTGAAGCTTGCTGCTTTACTTCCGCGTGAGCTCACGTGATAACGGATTTGAAGGCGCCCTTGTAAGGCTTACATGGAATAGTTTTGGTGACCTTTTCCATGGCCATTAACTTCTTCTCTGTGAGTGAAAGAGGAAAGAAAATGTTCCGTACACAGCAAACGCGAAACAGGCCTTTATTTGTAAACAGCAAAGTGCGACCGGCAAACGTGAGAACATGGCGGAAAACAAGGTCACGTGGCCACTCTCGGAGTTCATGTTTCACGCTAACGCAGTGCTAAATCTCTCTAGTAAGATTATCATAATTTCAGTTGAATACAAACACAGGTCTTAGAACACCCATATTTTCCAATTTGACGGCGAAAACGTCGCATAGGATTTGTTTTTCAATACATAAATCCACCATTCAGTTTTATTTTCTGATTTATAACAATTTCTCAGTTCCCAAACTTACCTGTTGGTTGGATCGCGTTCTCTTTGGTTCCGATCAACATGGTTAACATTTGTGAAATTCGCAAAGCTCTGTGCGGCGCGCCATGAAGAGTGCCCAAAATTTTTATTCCGTAATTTACTTATTATGTCTAAGTGCTTATACGCCGTAATAGATTTGACTCTAGATCATTTGCCACATAGGAGAAAATGGCTTTCAACCACATGTACCTCACGCATCACAAATTTCAATGCTGGGGGCAAGGTATTTTGACAAATTTGTAACTCAGTGAAAAATATATATAGTGCAATCATTTGACCGTTAACGCATGGTAGAAGGTCGATCTTAGATGCCTAAAATAACAAGCTCGTTAGAATTGAAAATACGGCTTTTGTAGCGTGCGACTTTTGTAGCTAAATTATGATCGTGGGGGAAACTGGGTGCTTTTGAGGTCATCTTGAAAAATATCTCGTAAAGAATGAAAAAATCAGACTGGTTCAAAATAAACGTAATATTTGTTCGTGGGATATTAGTATCGACTTTCACAGAGAAAAAAATCAGGGAAATCGGTGAAGGTCCGAAATTTGCCTTATCCGTTCTTAGGCGGACAGCCTTTTAAGCTCGAACTATGACTTCTCCGTCTAGGATTTGAATTCTGCATCCTTAGAGAAACGATTATTTTTTATGCCCACTCCGGTTTACTCTGTGCAATAATTCGAAACAAAACATAAAAAATCGAAACAAGCTTTCAGTTACGGATTCATGAATTCGTGATAATCAAGGGAGATTAGGAAAATAGCACAATTCTTCTTTGAATGTGTCCCATTTCTCCAGAGGAAAAAATATATTCATTCCCTAAGACACTATTTTTATTGAGGTCATCTGGGAAATTCGAACTGTATTGTGCCCATCGACCTCTCCACAAAAAAAAAAAAAAAAAAGTCAAGCTCGAGTGGCAAGGATTGTTTGAGTCACCCCTGTTGGAGTCTGCAAGATGATAATGGATTTCTGCATTTTATCTTTTTACTCATTTTCTTAATTTCTAACTTCCTGTTCGTATAATGGTGATAGCTGTATTATAAATAATAAAACAGTGCATCCCTTTTGAAGGAGAACCTTTCTCAAGAGAAGAAAATGCATTTCCTTTAAAAGGTAAAGCTTTTCTTTATTATATTCTATTCTTATTAGTCATGAGTGGAGGTCGAGTTGACAGTAGAACAACAAAAACGTTATAATACAGTTACAAACATCGAACAGATGTTCATTAGACTTCTCAAGTCCGAATTGTTTTGCTCTCATCCAACGGAAATATGACTGTGACAGTCATATTTCCAACTAATAGATTCAAATCGTTAGGATATGTTCTGAATATTTATGTTACGACAAAAACGTCGAATTTTTGTATCGGGAAAGTGACATCAACCTCAAGTTTTCAATTCATAGATGGCTGGAACCGATTCTCGTATTAAGTGGGGCTGAGTCAGCGAGATTCTTCCTTGTTTCAAAATTTTCACTTAAATATCTTGCTTAAATTATGCATTTGTAACTTTCTATTTAGTCTGTAACCATTGCTGCAGCACGCAAATATCGCAATACTTTGTAAAGGTGTCTCCTGTATCAAGAGGAGAAAAATTACTTATTTCCTCTTGAAAGGTAAAAAAATTTTATTCATATATGATCATCTGCAAAAGTCCAGCTACCGATGGAAGCTAGCACCAAAATTGTTAACGGGGTTTCAAGTTCACAAATGGTAAATTATATTATTGACAAGGTGTTAAGCAGCCAGGACGGCAAAAATGAAGAACTCTTTGATAAGAAATTGAATTAAATGAAATTTTTGTCAAATCCCTCTCGTCGCCGCCGTCGTGATTGCTTCAGCTTGTATTCTACCAGCTAACCTCTGCCGAGAAGATTTCGTGTAAACTGTCATTTTCAATTTTAAGAGACAAAATAAAAAAATGAAAGTCAAGCTCGAGTTTGAAGAATGTTCGAGTCATTCACTCAAGTTTGAATCTCCGAAGTAATACCGAATTTCTACATTTGATATTTTTTTTCTAATAACGTCCTGTTCAACGTTGAAAAAAAAAAAAAAAAAAAAAAGAATGAATGAAATGGTACATCCCTTTCCGAAGGTGTACCTTTTCACAAGAGAATAAAATATATTTCCTCGGAAAAGGTGAGAAACGACTTTTTTGTTTCTTTGTTTTTTTTTTTTGTTTTTGTTTTTTTTTTGTTGTAGTTTCATTATTCTTATAAGTCGTGAGGGAAATTCGAATTCGCCGTGGCAGACCAAATTAAAGTAATTTACGTTGGGTAAGTTTCACACAAAGCTGGTTCTAAATTTAACACTTACCTGCCGTTTTCACCCATTCGCAATTATAATAATGATAATAAAAGGCCAAGTTCTGTTACCTCAAGTTTACCATCAAGCAACGGCTCAAACTGTCCCCTGGGGTGGGATGGATGGGTACAAAGGGATTAGGTGTCAATTGGGACGAAAGTTCTGTTCCTTTCTCCTGCCATTCCCGTGGCGAATGAATTAAAAGAAAAAAAAAAAAAAAGCTACAATATACAAGCCACAGGAAAAGAATTTAGGTGCATTTGTTGCTGGGGAGATTTTTTTCTCCCGTTGGTTCCTCCTTTGTTTTTTTAATTACTCGCTTACTATTTAACCATAGGTGATGTTGGTTAACCGATGAGTAATGGTAATGCGATTGAGTAAAGTCCAACTCGGTCTGTAACTATGCGAGTGATAACAAAATCGGACAACCGCACAACAGAGAACACCCCAAATATTTGGAAGTAAATTACCTCTTGAAAGGTAAGAATAGTTCTGTTAACGGTTTTATGGAGGGTGAATTTAAATTGAGATGTTCAGGTCATAGTGTGCTTTAGGCAAGAAAACAATCAAACAAGCGAAAGTAGAAAAACACATATATCTTATTAGACGTTTTGTTGTGTAGTATCGCTTAGTATTCTAACGAGTTGTGCCGTATTTTGACGAGCCCATAGGGCGAGTCAAAATACAAATAACGAGTAAAAATACTCAGTGATACTACACAACAAAACGTCTAATAAGTTATTTATTATCCAACACGCCAAACTGTTATTTCAGTGCGGGAGAATTTCGCGGATATTTATTTACGGGGAGTGCGTGACAGAAGTATGCGAAGCGGAACGGAATTGGCGCGTTGTCGTGTTGCTGTTTCCATTTTCTTCATTAAATGAAGCTGTTTTTCTTCGTTCGATTCATCTAATAAACTTTCATCTATATTTGCCAACCATTCTGACTCTTCGTGGTCGGAAATATGATTCAAATTGTCCGCCATTTTTTTTCGCAACTACAATCCAATTCTTCGTTTGCAGGATACGAGAAAAACTGTTTAACAGGCACTCCACCATAGACGAGTACAAATACCGCGTGATATTTGTACTCGTCTATGGAGTTATTTGTACTCTACGAAGTGTAGTTGACAATAATTCTTTTTATTCCCGGCAAGTGACACACAAATGTCATCAAGACAACTAAAGTAAAATTAGGCAAATCTGCTGAAAATGGGACGACGAAGGTAGCAAGATATATTTTTCACAAGTTTTTTTTCTTTTTTTTTAATGAAACAGTACACCACTGCGTGTTAAGAAATTCGCCTTACTTTCCCAGGATTCAGTAGAATTGCCTTAATATTTTTCAATGTTTCAAACAGGAAAAATGCTGCAGGAAATGGAAAGTTTCATACTCTTCGCCCTCTTTACCTGTCTGGATTCTGTTTCTGTAAATAACCAGTGTGGAGCAAATAGCATGGGAGGTATGACCCTTAGGAATTTGCGTTTTAAGGGTACGTCGAAGTCAGCCCTCTATCCGATTATGCCCTGTGCAATGAGAAATCATCTCCCAGAATTTATCTGCCACATAAACGGAAATATCAAAAATAGAAGAAGAGAGGAATAATTGTTGGTTGCCTTTTGTACCACACCCAATTCAGGATCATAAATTTCAAAGGCTCTTACCACTATAACATTTTTTTAGCATGACTATCCCCTAGACTAAATTATTTATCTTCTACACTGTAATCGTTTGATATCAGCTCTCACCCATCGTGAGTGAAAGAGTATTGGGTACGACTATTTCTCGTAAAGGAAAAATAAGGTCCGAAGAAATAAACTTTGTGAGAAGGTAAATGACTGACTAGAAAAGGCTTTCGTGTTGAAGGCAATTTGACCGAATAACTCAGTTGCCTACAATATAGAAAGGCTTGCCACCTGTTCTGCTTTTGAAAAATGAAGGACACAGCAGATTGCATTTCTCATTGGCGGCTTTATTCCTTCTTCCTCCCTCAGATGATTTTCGAGTGATTGAATTCAAAGAAGGAACAAAAAAACAAGATCTTAAAAAATCACGTTATTAGGACAGACCAAGTGCAAGACAAGGATATCTGCGAGTTGAGATGCTATCTTGAGCCAAACTGCGTGTCTTACAACTACGGTCCTCAGGGAGGTGGGACATTCACATGCGAGCTGAATAACATGACTCACTTACAAGTCTTCGATTCCTTCGAAGACAAAAGCGGATTTTTATACACAGAGATTTTTGTAAGTACCTGACATCATTCAGTTTTACATGGGGGATAAATTTAAGAATAAGAAAACTCTGATAAAGTGTTGTTTATTTATTTATTCTTTCATTCATTCATTCATTCATCCATTCATCATTTTTTTGTATTAATTTATTCTATACATCGGTCCATTTTATTCTCACCTTTTCAGAATCCTTGTTAGAGCGATCCGTGTGCTAATCACGCCGCATGTCAAGCGGGATTTGGTGACCATGGGTACCGCTGCCTATGTCCTGCTGGATATCAAGGAGTTCAGTGCGAAACAGGTGATAAAGAAAATTTCTCACGATAAAATGATGAGCTCGGATAACAGGCAAAATAATTCTGACTTAAAAGATGGGTAGAAGGAAAGAGAGCAAGCAGGCAAATGAGCGAACATGAAAGAAGAAAATTCATATGGCCACTTTTGTAGATCTGGACGAAATATCTCATCAAGGAGGGTTCTTAACCTATGATTGTTTTCTTCTTAAATTTTGTGTAAATGTTTATGAATGCATATCGGGAAGACACAATTGTTTCGTAGAGCACAGATGTATCAATAATTTGGGTTCATATCAGTGCTCATGTAAACTTAGATTAAACGGCGATAGAGAAACTTGCCAAGGTGAGAATTTTAAACAGTGAAAGAGACAGTAACGACGAAAGAAACAAGACACACACATGTAGACCAGCAACAATGGTTTTGACAGTAGGTCTTACATATCGAAAAAAAAGGTTAGTACATGTATTATCTGGTCAGCTGCCAGAGATTGGTAAGAAACTTTGATGAAAAAACTCCGTTATTGATAAGGAGTTAAATGTTTTTCATCAAACACCTAAAGCTTGTTTTGCTCTCTTCCAGATATCGATGAATGCAATGGTGATAACTTGCCCTGTGACGTAAGTACGCACTGTGTAAGCACTTATGGCTCTTTCACATGTACGTGCAAAGAGGGATACACTGGAAATGGGCTCATTTGTACAGGTTTGATTGATGAAGAGCTGGCTTCGCTTTCCTTAGATTATTCCTTTTCCCAACTACCCGAGCATGGGGCCACTAACGATAGCTTCCCTGCGAACTCGATTTTTTTCCATACATTTTAATTTATTTTCAAGAAATGTCCATGTCTTCATGATTATTATTTCTTCTGAATTGGCTTGGGTTTGATTCTTCTCCTGACCCCGTGATGATTCAAAACTTTGTCCTGTCAGGTGAGTTTTCCAAGCTTTCATGGTAAGGGCAATGGAGTCCCATTTCGTTGCCCTGATGTAATAATGACTGTTCCGCTGAGAAACTATTGCCTTCCAGACTCAGAGAGATGATCCTGAGCCTGCGTTTGAAAAGGCTGAAGTTTCGAAAGGGTGAAATACGTTTCGACCGGATGAACATTGGAAAAAGAGAAAAGACAATCATGATATAGAAGCGAGGGTAAAAAACGTGCGTGAACAAAATGTGGGTAATTGATGAGCTTAATCAATCTTAGGTGTTGACGAATGTACATTGCAGAAACACGATTCTTCCTATCTTCTTCGTTATCTGGAATATCACATATTATTGACGGAGGCGCCTTTGTTCCTGATCCTAGCGCACAGTTCAACAAATATTTCACAACACCTTCAATTGACGTGTGTCTCCTACAACTTTCTGTGGATGACTTCATGAACCACTCAAGTGTCTTAGCCATCAAGAATAGTGCGCCAAAGCTAGACTTTTCATTCGAGCCAGTCAGTGTATCTCGCTGCATCACTTGCTAATTTGAACATTAGGAAATTTGCTGGCCCAGATGGATTATCACCCAAATTGCTTAAGCTTTCAGCTCCTGTTATTGCTGGGCCTCTTACAAAGCTATCTAATCGCTGCATCATCTTCAGTGTGTGGCCTAGCCAATGGAAACTCTCTAATATGACACCTGTCTATAAGAAAGAGGATGAAACATCAAAGTCCAATTATCGCCCCATCAGTGTCCTTTCAACAATCCCTAAGGTCTTCGAAAAACTTAAGTTTGATCAGCTGTATCGTCATTTCTCACCTCTGTTTTCGGACAATACGTCTGGTTTTCTTCGCGGTCATTCCTGTTGTATTGCCTTACTCAAACTAACGGAAGACTGGCGTCTAGCCCTGGACTCGGAAAAGGATGTAGGGTTGATTGTAATTAATTTATCCAAAGCATTTGACTCAATAATCTTTTACTTGCTAAGTTACGAGCGTATGGCTGTCAAGAGTCTGCCATTAGGCTCATTCAGTCGTATTTCACTGACCGTTTCCAAAGAGTGAAATGCAATGGGAGTTCTTCTGATTGGCTACCAGTTCGGTGTGGAGTTCCTCAAGGCAGCTTGCTAGGTCCCCTTTTTTTCATTATTTTTGTTAATGATGTTAATCATAAAGTCGGCACCTCCTCACTCCGTCTATACGCAGACGATACAACACAGTACGCAGCCCACACGTCTCCTGTAGTGCTTGAATCTACCCTAAATCATGATGTTATAAAACTAACACAATTGTTCTCCGCTAACCATCTTCAAGTCAACGCAGCTAAGACGCAAGCAATGACTCTGGGAAAATCTCAGTTCACATACCGCTTTTCAGTGGAGGATCAGATAATTGTCATTGAGTCTACTATAAAAATTCTTGGCGTAAACTTGGACAAGGATCTGAATTATAAGCCTCATGTGGATTTTATGCTAAAATAAAAGCTTACCCTAAAATAAACGTCTTACCTAAAATAAAGCGATTGGTTCCTTCAAATGTGATGATCACTTTATACAAAGCCTACGTGCTACCGAACTTTGAATACTGTTCTCCATTACTGCTAGGGATTTCGCGAACATTGAACAACAAACTTGAACGTGCCAATCATTATGCATTAAGATCTATTTTAAATTTAGGGAACTCAGTCACTTACGACGCTTGTCTATCTATCGCCTCAATGACCTCACTTGAGCAAAGACGTATCGAACATTCACTCCCTGTCTTTTTCCAAAGTTTTAGGACGCACGGCCCTAACTAGATCTAATCTTTTTAAGCCTAGGGTTACCAACTACAACCTACGAGGTAGTGGATTAAACGTCTCCCAACCATCTTATAATAATAGTTTTATGCATAATTCTTTTTCTTACTTTATTGCCCATGTGTGGAATAAATAGCCATTGTCTACCAAATCAGCTCCTATGGTCCAGCATTTCAAATCATTAATAAAAAATGTAGAGTATAAAGCATGTCAATGTCAGAGTTGTAACTTGTAGCTTTTTTTTCTTTTTTTTTTAACTTTTATATCAATTTTTATTGTATATAGTTTAATGAACTTTTATATCTCATATCGATATTTATCTATTATTTAATTTGTATTTCCTTTAGTCGAGCGTTTTATACATGAGCCCTTGGCTCGGGAGATTGGGTGACTACTCCCACGTTATCGACGATAAATAAAGTTCATTCATTCATTCATCAGTAAGCCTGGTAGGTTTAGTAATGATTGGTAAGATGTTGTTGGCATAGAGCATATCTAAGAACTCTTCAGTTTGGACGTGTTCATTAAATTTCAGGAAATTTATATTCATATCTCCAAAGATGTAAATTTCATGCCTATTGGAATTAATTGACTTGATTATATCATTTAGTTGGTTGCGAAACTGTTCTAGATCACAAGTAGGATGCTTGTAGATACAGCCTATTATAATATTCTTTTTACCTTTGCCAGTATCAATTTCTGCCCAGCATGATTCAACTAGTTTTATATCAAATTTAATATCAGGCCTAGGTACTCCTTTAAGATTATTAGCGATATACAGAGCGGCTCCACCCGCCTTTGTTGGAGAGTGTGTGAAATAAATTATAGCCGTTGATATTTACATTACTCACAGAATTCTCACCCAATTCGGTTTCTGTAATTCCAAGAATATCCACTTTGGTATCAATGGAGTATAAGTTCTTCCAAAAAATTTAGGTTTTTAGACAGACTTCCGATATTGCAGTGAAGAATTGAAAAATATTTGGCGGCTGTTTTAACTAGCATTTTATCAAAACTACGGACTGAATAATATTCTGAGCAAGAAGTATTTAACATTAAATCTGGGTCGCATTTATCGAATTTATTTGGATTAGCGAGGAGATCGCGGAAGTCAAGATCATCATGGCGCCCATCCGGCCAGCTACCAACCATAGCATAAAATTCTCTGTCAGTTAACCCATAAAATGGTAAAGAACTACTTACGTTTTCTTGGTGATTAGCCATGTCTAGATCCATAATAGTACACATTTATAGAGGTCGTTAAATTGAGCTATAGTTAATCAAGCTGATCGAGGAATTCTTCGAATTCCTCACGTGTCACAAAACATTTCGTAATCGAGCTCTCCGTTTTCTTCAGCATTATTTTACCGTTAGCCGTCCAGATAAACTTGTAGTTACGGTCACCCTTGAATTGTAAAATTCTTCCCAGTAGTCGCTTTCTGTACGGCGTCAGGCTTTCATTGACATGAATTAGTGCTTTATGACTTACAGCCACAGATTCCGGCTCGCAGACCACCGACGGAAGGTCTTTAGTCCATTTAGATTTTAATCTTTTCCTGTTGCTGTAGATTTCGTCTCTTTTCTCTCTTCAAGTGAATTTTACGATCAGTCGATCTTTCACTTTCTTCGTTGGCGGCAAACGGTGAGCGATCGATATATCGTTTGGGCTGAGGTTCACTCCCATAATCTCAGACATTCTTTTACCAGCAACGCTGGGTTATCATTTGGTACGATCGGAATACCAGTTATAACGAGGCAATCTCTCCGTGCGTACTGCTCAAGCTCATCCAACTGGATCTCAACATTCAGTTAATCGTTTCCAAGCTTCCCAATGTCTTCTTTTATCACTCTAATATCGCCCTTTAGACTGTCATTGTGTTCTTTTACGTCCTTAATGGTTGATATCACTGTATCGCATTTCTTTGAAATGAAGTCTTGGGACTTTTCAATTTCTTCAAATCGTTTTCGGAGGTCTTGAAGGCCAGCTTTGAGCGAATCGACTTCCTTGAGGATCTCTTCTCGTATGTTGGGAAGAAAATCCTTTGCCCAAGCTCTTTCAAACTTTTTACCGTTAGACTCATGCTATACCTGGTTTCAAGATGTGCACGTCTGATGATGTGCAGTGATGATGTGTCTGATGATGTGTAACAAAATTGCATGAGCCCGTAGGGTGAGTGCAATTTGTGGTCGAAACAAGAGCATCAGTGAAGCAATTAAGCAAACGCTCAATAGACGTCTTCGTTTAGCAAATAAGTAGTGCACCTGGAAATATCGACAGCGAACAGAGTTAAATTCGACTGAGTTAGATTCGACGTTTGAATCACATGCCTTATTTAACTATTTTAGTTGACTAAAATAGGAGTTAAGTTCGGCACATATGAAATTCAACGTTTGAACTTGGCTTAAAGTAGTGCGCTAGGGAATATTGACAGAGAACAGAGTTAATTGCGACAGAGTTAAATTTGACGTTTGAATCAAATGCCGTATTTAACTATTTCAGTCCACTAAGATAGGAGTTAAGCTCGGCACATGTGAAATTCGACGTTTGAACTGGGCCTTAAAGTTAAGATCTGTTGACCTCTGTTTTGGACGAAAATTTCGCGCCTGCGTCGGTATCTTTTACTTATTAGGAGAACCGTTTTTATATATCTACAGGGTATAAAATACATCATAGTAGGATCAAATGATTCAAAAACACGAATGTGAAATGTGATTGGCTATGGCCAGACGTATTTCAGTCATATTTGAAATACTGACATGCTGAAATCTACAGTTTTTCGTCAAGAGCTCATTCAAGAGGAGCTGTGGTAAATTCAAAATGTTCCTATTCTTTAATTAACCATGGTATTGTTGTATCTTAGGAAACTCAAGGACGAAATTATAACCAAACCCGCAATGAACATGAACATTCCAAGATCCTTTTATTCCTGTTCTATCTCTGCGCAGGCGCATCCATGTACACGTAACACAACCGTGACGTAACTTAATACAATGTAACACAAGTATAACAAAACAAGGTCACGATATAACAGTATGACTTCTCCAGTTTGTAAAAACCCTATCAGCGACTTAATCGCCGAATGAATGCCTTTGTTTAGTATGTTTTGTTTAAGGCGGAAATGGTTCATCAACCAAGTCACTCGAGAATAGTTCGTTCTAAGAAGGACAACAAACTAAAATGAAAGTGCATGATCCCAGTAGGATGCGACTTTAGGTTAACACCAAGTCAGGTATCTAGCTCTTCAACTTCCAAATTGTTGACCTGCCTCTATTCCACGCACTCCCACTCCACATCCGTCCAAAGTAGAAGATAAAGTGGGAGATATGAGTCGATATGCCCCTATTACTGACCGAATATTCCCTGAGGCACAACTAATAGTTACAGCTTCCTGCCACCAATTTAATATTTCAAAGCTAACTCTCTTATTTCAATTCATTCTTTCTATTTAGACAGGCTGAACGAGTTACGAGACAAGGCAGGGAACCTTCACGAGACTGGGGAAGACCGGTATGTGGATTTGGAAGGCACAATACCAGAAATGAGGAAACTCTCAACTGAGAATACGGAAACTCTCTACTGTGAATACGGAAATCCAACGTGTGAATGCCATGTAAAATAAAAGTGTATGTATTTTCAACCTTGAGATTGACGAAATTCGAACCTTCACCAGCTACCAAAAGTTATCAGTGGATGAACCTACAGGAATAGCGATGCGAGGATCCCAAGGAGTGATTTATTATTTTGAAGACGATGGGTCACTTACACCGCTCCAGGATGACAGAACATGTTCAACACAGGACAGCACCGATTGCACTCATCCCCAGTTTGTAGATGGCAAAACGTACCGCATAGCAATAGCCGTTAACGGACAAATTCCTGGACCTAACTTAATAGTTCATGAAGGTCAAAGGGTCATTATTCATATTCATAACAATCTCACCACTGAAGGTATTTCAATTCACTGGCATGGGATGCATCAGAAAGGAACACCTTGGATGGATGGCGTAGGGCAAGTGACTCAATGTCAGATAGGACCCTCATCGACCTTTACATACAATAACACCGCTCGGCCTTCTGCAACGTTTTGGTACCACTCTCACAGTGGCGCTCAAAGAACAGATGGTTTTTATGGTGCACTTATAGTCAAAGAAAATAAAACAAGGTTGGAGGAAATCCAAACTGAACTAGAAATTAGTTTTAAAGACTAACCACATCAACACACCTTAACGCTTCTAGACTGGCAACATGAGGCATCCCTGGACCTGTTCACACAGACCCAAGCAGCCTTGAGATTTTATCCAGACAAGCCCCATGACGAAGTACCTACTCGAGCAGATCAAAGGTATAATGGTACACGTAGTTTTGACAATGGAGGGGCTGGGCCTATGCAGTACTTTTCTGGAATCATAAATGGCAAAGGCAGACATGATGACGTTAAATACAATAAAACAAGACTGAGTATATTCTCTGTTAGCTTCGGAGAGACATCGCTTTCGGCTTATTGGAGCCCAAGGGCTTTATTCTTACAGTTGCTCCATTGATGACCATAAACTGACTGTGGTCAACACTGACGGCTACTGGATTAAACCCGTAAAAGATATTAATTACATCATGATACATCCCGGAGAGAGATATGACTTTTTACTCAGTGCAAATGACGAACTAAATCTTACAGACTACTGGATGCGTGCAGAGACTATGGAAATTAATCAAACTAGGAGTGGGCCACCCTACGAGTCATTAGGACATGTGGCAGAAGTTATTTTGCACTACGAACAGCACGACGGTTTGGATCCGGATGACAATGAACCATCGAGTGAATATGAAAAAATAAAAAACAGGTACCCCGGGTAAACTCATCGCCTTGACTAGATCGTCGATACTGTCCATCTTAACTTCCCTGTTTTCTTGTTATACTCGATAACAACAGAAATGTCGGTTACCTTAGTACGTGTGAAAGGTTGGTGTTAGAAGACTATGGCGAGGACCCGTTGAGAGAGATTTGACTAGGGTCCAGGTCGACCGCGTATTAACGGTCTCTCAGCTGCACAAGATGCTCCTTCCACGCATTTGAAGAATTCATAACGGCCGCTAATTTGAAATTCTCCCTGGATTGGTTGCTCGACAAACCATTTTTTGTGGGATTTTTTCGGTGAATTTAAAGAAAACTATTTGGCTTTCGTCCTGCCAAGTTTTGACTTGAGCGAAAGTATTTAAATGTTGTTTTCGATCGATTTTGGCGAGCATGTGTCAAAAGAAGCTTCCGACCTTCCCGTATTTTATACGGTAATTTAGGGTGTCAAGCGAAATCTCATCAAAACGGCCTCAAATCATGAGGAGAACAACACAGACTACTTTCTATAAAGGTAAGACTTTATTTCTTTGATTATTTCACACATTTTTACATTTATGGAGCTTAAAAGCAAGTCCAACTAAACCACTATACAAACTCATTAATTATTCACTGTGAAAGAGCCAGTGACAGAGCTTGGGTCACCTGTGTTGTTACAAAAAACCACGGACGGCAGTGAAGAAAAAAGAGAAAATAAGTCATCGTGTTTAATGAATTGTGAGTTTCTTCTTGTGACTCGAAAAAAGAACGAAATTTTTTTTACCGCAGAATCTTTTTTGTACTTTTCCCGCGCATGCCAGTCTGTTGCGTTCTATTTTTAAAACAAACTTCTCAAATTTCGTTCATAACGCACGCACCTCGCTACGCTCGGTCCGTACGTCATTACTTAGAGTCCCCCCTCTCAATCAATATGTATATGGTATCTTTAGGCTTTGCTTAATTGTTTCATCGCCTTTTAAATCACCAAC